>NC_135426.1:2360000-2552500 GCF_051991245.1 Festucalex cinctus | reverse complement strand
TGTGTGCGCTTTGTATTGGTAGCGCTGTTTATGTTGTACCCAATTTGGCCACTTAGGGTCAGTGTGGTTCCGTGCGTTCTGATATACGTAAGTTGTTAGCCACATTAGAGAGTAGAAGAAAAAATTCCCCATCAAGTTATGTCAACAAAAGTTGTTTTTTGGAGCATAGGAAGAGCATACGATGGTAAGTAATATTAAAAATGCTTCTCTGTAAACATTCCTGAAGCCTTTTGTATGACCAGCTCCCTTCTTTTGAGGGATAAAAGTGCCGCGAGTAGCGTGGTTATTAGCATTAGCAAGTCTGACTGGAGTAGTAGATCGTGACGATTCTTTGTACATCTGTAAATTGTTTTAATTTTATATGAATGTTATTGTTTAATTGGGCGCTCCGAATTGTCCGTAGGTGTGCGTGTGAGTGTGGATGGTTGTTCGTCTCTGTGTGCCCTGCGATTGGCTGGCAACCAGTCCAGGGTGTCCCCCGCCTACTGCCCAGAGCCAGCTGAGATAGGCGCCAGCAGCCCCCGCGACCCTTGTGAGGAATAAGCGGTCAAGAAAATGGATGGATGGATGGATGGATGAATGTTATTGTGTGTGTGTATATTTATATATATATATATATATATATATATATATTTATATATTTATATATTTATATATTTATGCTTGTAAAGCTGTGGACCGGATATCGCGGCTTTATGGTTTTCATAACAATAGCAAGAGTTCTGCGCCGTGCTCTACTTGTTTTGTTTACGTTTCAGTAGCATCACTATTCAAGCTACTTCCGTGTTTACAGAGAGCTTGCAAAGTTCCCGGATTCCCCGGATGTTGTAAACATAATGCAAAGATGTTACGCACAGTTTTGGGGGCCCCGCCCACAGTCAACGCCCGGCTCGCGAGTTGCGACACGGCACGGGATAGTGTGCGCACGCGCGTGCGCCACAACGAGTGACAACATGCAACTGGAAGAAGCCCGTGCCGTACATCTCGGTATTTCCCATGGCTATCGAGTCTTCTCGGTGCACTTGTATGTCCTGGTGTTGCTACTGCGCGCGAACCAAAAGAATACAGTAACTCCCATGACGATCCAATGCATGGATTCAAACTTCACAGGTATGTCCCACAGCCAACACACCAGCTAAGCTAAAAGCACACTGCAAGCATCAATGTACACAACTAGCATGAGCAGCAGATAGGAGAACTGAGACGTGCCTGCAATTACGTCATCAAACGACAGCCCCCCCCCCCCCCCCCCCAAAAAAAAACAAAAAAAAACATGAACAGTAGTGATTCCGTGGTCATCATCGTGTCTCAGATTTAAAAAAAAAAAAAAAAAAAAAGGCCGTCATATATTAACCAAAAATGAATGTGATGGCAAAAGAAATACAAAAATTGTTGATAAAAAGGGAAGGGCACTTTTGGCAATATTTTTGGATATATTAAGTGCTTAAAATGTGTTTGATAGATTTATTGTTCCATAAGGTGGCTTCATATTTCTTTTGGCTGGACGGTAGGTTTATTTCATGTCTTAAATTTATGTTTCTGAAATACTTCACACTGTGCACATATTCTGTTTAATTGTGTTGGTGTCTGTCTAAAGGTTAAACATTTATATTTCAAATTAAATTATCAGCCATTTGTTTTCCTGGTCCTTATTTAGAATATAAAAAAAAAACAATTATAACTGTCAATAAGACAAATAAATATTTAAACATACATTTTTTTAGTCATATCGCCCAGCCCTTTGTTGCGGTCTATTTAAATAATTGATTCAATATATAAAAATATAGAAGACATTTTTGTTGTTGTTTTTTAACACGTTTGAAGATACTGTAAAAATTTGTGGCGTTTTAAGATTAATGTACACAAGCAACAAATAAGTTTTGAATATTGAATTGAATCGTATTGAATCAAAAATTTTATCGTTCCCAAACTTAATCGAACCGTATCGAAACGTTCTGTTCTGAAAGATATCGTTTTTCAATCGAATCGCAACCTGTGTATCGAGATACATATCGAATCGGCATCATGTCAGAGATTCCCACCCCTTATATATATGTATATATATATATATATATATATATATATATATATATATATATATATATATATATATATATACACGCAAAGAAGAGAAAGCGAAAGTAAAGAAGAGAAAGTGAAAGTAAAGCCCTACATATACAATAAATTCCCAAACATAAAGTATTGAACGTATGTGGTCAATGTTTATATGTTCAAAACCAGTAAACCAAATTGTAGCAGAAATCGTTGTCAATCAAATTATTTGATTTCAAAAATCGATTCTGAATAGAATCGTAGGCCCAAAAATCTGAATTGTGAGTGTTTTCCCCACTTGAAGGACTTGTGGAATGAAACCACAGAGGCGCCGACGTCATGGACGCCGCAGAAAAACGAGGATGGGCCTCTTGATGGGACATCCAGTGAGAAGATGATGGTCAACACAAATCTCACTCAGGTAAGTTGATCAGTAAGTATGAATTTCTTCTGTTGTCGTATTTCTGCAATTAATGTGTGTTTTTGGCAGACACCTTCCGCCCAACCAGGAAGTGTCGTCCAGGCGCTCCCGCTTCCTCAAGGGCACACGGGCAGGAAAAGCGCAGGACACAAGAGGCAGAACAGGGAACGCGGCAAGGTAAATGTCAGTCGTATGTGGAGAAACATGCAGACGACCTCCTGATTGACACCGGCTCTTCTCGCCATGCTAACCAGGGCCGAGGGAACAAAGGACGACATTCGAGGCAAACGTATCACCTGCCGGTAAATGAGACTCAACATGCTCGAGTCGATGGCTTGCACTCACTAACACATTATTACCAAAGATGGAGCCCATGTACAAATTGAGAAAATATGAGACGACAACAACCAAGGCTTGCATTTTGTCACCTGTAAATGATCTCGTTTTGCGCTAGGGTTAGGTCCAAAAAAATAGCCGCAATAAATGAAATGCGCAAGGTAGCTAGTTTTATGTTTGACATTTATTAGAAATGTTTGAAGGCTCTAAAAAACCCTCACCGCACACTTTATACACTTTTCTCATTGAGGCATTTACTTGTTCTCACATTTGTCTCGTTTAAACATTCTCAAAGTTCAAACCTTCAGAAATTTTATATAATAGGTACTGTACTGTAAAAACATAAATGCAGAATTGCAGAATTGGAGATACCCTCCAGCTTACTTGCCTTTATGTAGTGACAGAACATTTGCGCAGAAACAAGAAATAAATAGACAGACACTGGACATCCTTGACGTATGCCCCTTTCCAAACAAAATCTTTGCGTCGTACCATTACTTAATTGTGTGAAGGCTGGAGGCACACGTATGTTATTCTACACCATTCCGTTATTCTTATTCTTATATTTTATTCCTCGCACTTTTTTGTCCAGTTTCTTCTTCCACATTTTTCACCTGATTCACTCTGTTCCAATTTCAAACGATTACAAATATTCGCGCCTACAGCGCTTCCATTTTTCTTATTCCCACGATTCACGTGTTACCTGCAATTCCCGATTTCGTACCCGATTTTTCCCCATGTATTCTTAATGGGAGATTCAAAATTTCACATTTCCTTCCACATTTTTCATCCGATTCACTTCGTTCCAACTTCAATATGTTCCATCATGAGCTCTTCCAGCTTTTCAGTTCCAAAATTCACGCCTTACCCACAATTCACGATTTCGTACCTGAATATTTCCCACATTCTACATTTTTCATTTACTTCCACATTATTCATCCGATTGACTTCGTTCCAACTTCAATATATTCCAGCAATTCAAGCCATGAGCTATTCCAGCTTTTCAGTTCCAAAATTCACGCCTTACCCACAATTCCCGATTTTGTACCCGCACATTACCCACATTCTACATTTTCCATTTACTTCCACATTATTCATCCAATTGACGTCGTTCCAGCTTCAATATATTCCAGCATTTCAAGCCATTAGCTCTTCCAGCTTTTCAGTTCCAAAATTCACACCTTGCCCACAATTCCCGATTTCGTACCCGAATATTTCCCACATTCTACATTTTCCATTTACTTACACATTATTCATCCGATTGACGTCGTTCCAGCTTCAATATATTCCAGCAATTCAAGCCATGAGCTCTTCCAGCTTTTCAGTTCCAAAATTCACACCTTGCCCACAATTTCGGATTTCGTACCCGAATATTTCCCACATTCTATATTTCACATTTACTTCCACATTATTCATCCGATTGACTTCGTTCCAACTTCAATATATTCCAGCAATTCAAGCCATGAGCTCTTCCAGCTTTTCAGTTCCAAAATTCACGCCTTACCCACAATTCCCAATTTCGTACCCAAATATTTCCCACATTCTACATTTTCCATTTACTTCCACATTATTTATCCGATTGACTTCGTTCCAACTTCAATATTAGATTAGATTAGATTAGATTAGCCTTTATTGTCATTATACAAGTACAATGAAATGAAAGCTCTGCCATAAGTGCACACATAATTGACAGATAAAAATATATACAATAAAATAAATAGGTTAAAAAAAATAAAATAAAATAAAACCAATACTGTATAAAACCACTGTACATATTACAATGTACAAATGTGCAAAAGTACAATTCTCGTCCCTAAATGAGTCCAGGTCAGTTGTCAGTGCATAGTGGAGTTGAGTATGATGACAGCTTTTGGAAAGAAACTGTCTCTGAGTCTGTTTGTTTTTGCTGATATTGCTCTGTAGCGCCTACCAGAGGGCAGAAGGCTGAAGAAGTGGAAACCGGGGTGTGTAGGGTCCTTGATGATTTTCCTTGCCCTGCCGAGGCACCGGGAGTTGTAGATGGTAGACAGTGGAGGAAGGGGGCAGCCGATGGTCTTCTGTGCTGTATTGATGACCCTCTGCAGTCTCTTCCTGTCCGCTTCTGTACAGCTTGAGTGCCATACTGACACAGCATAGGTCAGCAGACTCTCAATTGCTGATCTATAGAAGGTCACCAGCAGTTTGGTGTTGAGTTGCTCCTTCCTTAGTAATCTCAGGAAGTGCAGTCTCTGCTGTGCCCTTTTGACGAGTGCTGTGGTGTTAGCTGTCCAGGAGAGGTCTTTAGAGATGTGAACCCCTAGGAATTTGAAGGTCTCCACACGCTCCACGCTTTCGCCGTTGATGTACAGAGGGGCAGGGGCAGGGGCAGTTTTACTCCGTCGGAAGTCCAGAATGAGTTCTTTTGTTTTGGAAATATTCATTGTTAAGTTATTGAGGGCACACCACTCACAGCCTAAAGACCTCATCCCTATAGGCCGCCTCATTTCCCTCTGTAATCATCCCCACCACTGTTGTATCATCCGCAAATTTAACAACGATGTTCTCAGGGTGGGTGGGTCTACAGTCATGTGTGTAAAGTGAAAAAAGTAGTGGGCTCAGCACACAGCCTTGAGGTGAGCCAGTTCTCAGTGTGCAGGTGGATGAGAGATGGGGACCCAGCTTGACGTGCTGGGGTCGGTCGACCAGAAAGTCCTTAATCCAAGAGCAAGTGGAAGGCGGGAGCCCCAGGTTAGCCAACTTGGGGATAAGAATGTCCGGTATTATTGTATTAAAGGCTGAGCTGTAGTCAATAAAAAGCATTCTGACATAGCTTCCCCTTTTCTCGAGATGGCTCAGTGCAGCGTGGAGGGAGATTGTTATTGCATCCTCAGTGGATCTATTTGGCCGATATGCAAACTGATATGGATCGAGAGTGGAGGGGAGACAAGCTTTGATATGTCTCAGTAACAGTTTTTCAAAACACTTTGTGATGACTGGGGTGAGTGCTACTGGACGGAAGTCGGTTAGATTTATTGTGGGTGACTTCTTGGGGACTGGGATGATGATGGCTGATTTTAGGCAGGCTGGAATGTGGGCTTGTTCCAGTGACAGGTTAAAAATATCCGTGAATACTGGTGCTAGTTGGTCAGCACATGCCTTAAGTACTTTCCCCGGAACACCGTCCGGTCCTGTGGCCTTCCTGGGGTTGACAGCACGGAGCACCCGTCTCACGTCTTCCACCACTACAATCAGTGAGGTGGTGCCAGAAGTTGGTGGGAGTTGTAATGAAGAATGTGGTGGTGTGACTGAGTTCTGAGTTTGGGACTCAAAGCGAGCAAAGAAACTGTTTAGCTCCTCTGTTAATGCCGCGTCTGAGTCCCCAGGAGTCGCAGCACAGCCCTTGTAGTTGGTGAGGGACTGTAAGCTCTGCCACATCTGTCGGGGGTTGTTGAGTTGCCCTTCTATCTTCTCCTTGTAGGCTGCTTTGGCGGTCTTGATGCCTCTCCTCAGGTTGGCACGAGCTGTGCTGTAGAGTGCACCGTCGTCCGATCTGAAGGCTGCATCCCGGGCCCGGAGAAGCGAGCGGACCTGGCTCGTCATCCACGGCTTCTGGTTTGGGTATACCTGGAAGGTCTTCTCCACAGTAACCGTGCCCATGCAGTACCTGATGTAAGCCAGTACTGTATCTGTGAATGTGGCCAGTTCTTCGTGGTGGAAAGTCTCCCACTGTGTCTGTTCAAAGCAGTCCTGGAGTCGAGGGAGGGCGTCATCAGGCCAGGTGGTAATGGTCTGTCTTTTGGGCTTGCTTTGACGGCTGAGGGTGTATGCTGGGGCCAGGAACAGTGAGATGTGATCAGACTGTCCCAGGTGGGGGAGGGGTATGGGTCTGTATGCACTCTTAATGTTAGAGTACACATGATCCAATGTTTTATCACCTCTTGTTGGACATTTCACGTGTTGGTAGAATTTTGGTAAAACAGTTTTGAGATTTGCCTGATTAAAATCTCCTGCGATGATGTGCCCGCCATTTGGGTAGGCATACAGATGACTATTTATAGCGTCAAGCAGTAGAGAAAGAGAGGTTTTTACATTAGCATCCGGTGGTATGTAGACGGCAGTGAAAATAATAACAGCTAGCTCTCTTGGTAAGAAGAAGGGTCTGCATCTCACCGACATGAATTCCAGGTCCGGGGAACAATGTTTGTCCATTACAGTGCTGTTATTACACCAACCTTCATTCACGTAGATGCAAAGCCCACCACCTCTCCTTTTCCCGGAGTCGCTGGTCCTGTCCGATCTGTTTAGCGTGCGGCCGGCTAGCTGCACCGCAGCGTCGGGTATTTGTGAGTGCAGCCACGTCTCTGTAATGATTAACGTGCTGCATTCTTGAACGTGACGACTTCCAGCCAGCTGTAAATCCAAATCCTCCGTCTTGTTCACCATGGATCTGGCGTTTGAGAGGTAAATGCTTGGCAGCGATGGTTTGAGTGGCTGTTTCCTGAGCCGAGTTAGCAGGCCGGCTCTGCAGCCACGCTTCTGCTTCCTCTCGCGGCGCCGCCTCCGTCGCCTACCAGACCCGATAACAATCCACGGAGACCCCGCTGGTCTCACTATCTCATCCGGAATATCATGCATGCGATGAAAGTCGCCACAAACAGTCATTTTCTGCTGGAAGCCGATGTTTAGCAAATCCACTCGGTTATAGTTGATTTTAAAGTCCGGTACAGTCGAACAGCTTACAAAAATACACATAAAAAAACACGAAAAACACGCACAAATGGGGAGAGCTTGAAGCCGCAGCATGCTCATGCGCCGCCAAACCGATATATATATAATATATTCCACCATTTCACGTCATGAGCTCTTCCATCTTACCACCGAACTTACCACGCATGGCGGCCATTTTCCAAATTACCATGAATGGCGGCCATTTTGGATAAATGATTAGATATGCCCAGGATTCTCGCCAACCTGGACCCACAGGCCGGCGGCCATCTTGGCCAATGGATTAGGGACGCCTAGGATTTCCGCCACGTCGTCCACTGGGGGCGGCGGCCATCTTGGCCAATTGATTCGGGAAGCCTAGGATTTCCGCCACGTCGTCCACCGGTGGCGGCGGCCATCTTGGCCAATTGATTAGGGACGCCTAGGATTTCCGCCACGTCGTCCACCGGGGGCGGCGGCCATCTTGGCCAATTGATTAGGGACGCCTAGGATTTCCGCCATTTCGACCAAATTTCAATAGGAAGTGACCTAAAATCAACAGGAAGTGACCTGATTTTAACAGGAAGTGACCCGATTTCAACAGGAAGTGACCTGATCTTAACAGGAAGTGAGCTGATTTTAACAGGAAGTGACCTCATATCAACAGGAAGTGACCTCATATCAACAGGAAGTGACTTAAAATCAACAGGAAGTGACCCGATTTCAACAGGAAGTGACCTCATATCAACAGGAAGTGACTTAAAATCAACAGAAAGTGACCCGATTTCAACAGGAAGTGACTCGATTTCAACAGGAAGTGGCCTGAAATCAACAGGAAGTGACCTGATTTTAACAGGAAGTGACCTCATATCAACAGGAAGTGACCTAAAATCAACAGGAAGTGACCCGATTTCAACAGGAAGTGACCTCATATCAACAGGAAGTGACCTAAAATCAATAGGAAGTGACCCGATTTCAACAGGAAGTGGCCTGAAATCAACAGGAAGTGACCTGATTTTAACAGGAAGTGACCTCATATCAACAGGAAGTGACCCGATTTCAACAGGAAGTGGCCTGAAATCAACAGGAAGTGACCTGATTTTAACAGGAAGTGACCTCATATCAACAGGAAGTGACCTAAAATCAACAGGAAGTGACCCGATTTCAACAGGAAGTGACCCGATTTCAAGAGGAAGTGGCCTGAAATCAACAGGAAGTGAGCATGCTAGTGCTAAGTTAGCATACTAATGCTAGCTAATGCTAATGCTAGCTGAACATGCTAATGCTAATGTTAGCTTAGCATGCTAATGCTAAGTTAGCATGCTAATGCTAATGTTAGCTTAGCATGTGAATGGTAATGTTAGCTTAGCATGCTAATGCTAATTTTAGCTTAGCATGCTAATGCTAATGTTAGCTGAGCATGTTAATGCTAATGTTAGCTTAGCATGCTAATGCTAAACTAGCATGCTAATGCTAATGTTAGCTTAGCATGCTCATGCTAATGTTAGCATGCTAACTTGAGTTCTTGCTGATTTATTTTTACTTTTGTGGTATTTGTCTTCCTTCAACTGCTTCTAGATTTCTGGATGAATTTAAACCATTCCAACTTCAGCATGTTAAGCTCATTCCATTTCATTCAGTATCATTCAACATCATTCAACACCATTCAATATCATTCAATATATTTCAATATCATTCATCATCATTCAACATTATTCCAAATCATTCCACAGGTATTCATTCAGCTCTCCAGCCTTCACACGCCATTTCCCCAGAAATGGCATTTCTAGTTTAATAGAGCTATTTGCATTTGCATAAAGTGTTTTCATGGCATCACAAAGATAAGGTCCAAATCCAAATCTTTGAAGGCAATCAAAAATAAAGGCATCCCTTTATTTGCACAGTGTCGAAAGCTTTGTAAAAATCCAGGAAAAGAACAAAACTACCATCAATTATCAAATCACAATAGTCAATAAGGTCAAAGATCAATCTAACATTATTGAAAATATTACGGTTACACATAAATCCAGACTGATTCTCATCTATAATTGAGTTTAAAACACCTTTGAACCTTTTGGCAAAAACACCTGCAAACAATTTATAGTCATTATCAAGTAAGCTAATGGGCCTCCAATTATCAATCATGAGCAAATCTTTCTTTGGTTTGGGTACAAGACTAATAAGCCCTTGAGTCATGGTGGAAGGAAGTTTGGATTCACCCAAGCTCTCTGTAAAAACTTTGAGAAGGAATGGAGCAATTAACTCAGAAAAACGTTTATAGAACTCAGAGCTGATTCCGTCATTCCCAGGAGATTTATTATTTTTAAGATGATTTATAGCGTCTAATATTTATAACGCTATAAATTTATAGCGTCTAATATTTCTTGTAACCAGCGGTACGGGATGCCGTCAAGCTGAAGAAGGAGTCCTATCGGGCCTTTTTGGCCTGTGGGACTCCGGAGGCAGCTGATGGGTACCGGCTGGCCAAGCGGAACGCGGCTTCGGTGGTTGCTGAGGCAAAAACTTGGACATGGGAGGAGTTCGGCGAGGCCATGGAAAATGACTTACGGACGGCTTCGAGGAAGTTCTGGTCCACCATCCGGCATCTCAGGAGAGGAAAGCAGTGCACCATTAACACTGTGTATAGTGGCGATGGTGTGCTGCTGACCTCGACTCGGGACGTTGTGAATCGGTGGGCGGAATACTTCGAAGACCTCCTCAATTCCACCGACACGTCTTCCTCTGAGGAAGCAGAGTCTGGGGACTCTGAGGTGGGCTCTCCTATCTCTGGGGTCGAAGTCATTGAGGTGGTTGGAAAGCTCCTCGGTGGCAGGGCCACGGGGGTGGATGAGATCCGCCCGGAGTTCCTAAAGACTCTGGATGTTGTGGGGCTGTCACAACACACGCCTCTACAACATCGCGTGGACATGGGGGACAGTGCCTCTGGATTGGCAGACCGGGGTGGTGGTCCCCCTTTTTAAGAAGGTGGACCGGAGGGTGTGTTCCAACTATAGAGGGATCACACTCCTCAGCCTCCCTGGTAAGGTCCATCGGGAGGTCGAATCTCGGATTCAGGAGGAGCAGTGTGGTTTCGTCCTGGCCGTGGAACAGTGGACCAGCTCTACACCCTCAGCAGGGTCCTCGAGGGTGCGTGGGAGTTCGCTCAACCAGTCCACATGTGTTTTTTGGATTTGGAGAAGGGGTTCGACCGTGTCCCTCGGGGAGTCCTGTGGGGGGTACCGGGCCCCCTGATACGGGCTGTTCGGTCCCTGTACGACCGTTGCCAGAGTCTGGTCCGCATTGCCGGCAGTAAGTCGGATTCATTTCCAGTGAGGGTTGGACTCCGCCAAGGTTGCCCTTTGTCACCGATTCTGTTCATAATTTTTATGGACAGAATTTCTAGGCGCAGACGAGACGTTGAGGGGTTCCGGTTTGGTGGCCTCAGCATCACATCTCTGCTCTTTGCAGATGATGTGGTGCTGTTGGCTTCTTCAGGCCGGGATCTCCAACTCTCACTGGAGCGGTTTGCAGTGAGTGTGAAGCGGTTGGGATGAAGATCAGGACCTCCAAACCCGAGACCATGGTCCTCAGTCGGAAAAGGGTGGCGTGTCCTCTCCGGGTTGGGGATGAGATCCTGCCCCAAGTGGAGGAGTTCAAGTATCTTGGGGTCTTGTTCACGAGTGAGGGTAGGATGGAGCGGGAGATCGACAGGCGGATCGGTGCAGCGTCTGCAGTGATGCGGACTCTGTATCGGTCCGTCGTGGTGAAGAAGGAACTGAGCCAAAAGGCAAAGCTCTCGATTTACCGGTCAATCTACGTTCTGACCCTCACCTATGGTCACGAGCTGTGGGTCGTGACCGAAAGAACGTGATCCCGGATACAAGCGGCCGAAATGAGTTTCCTCTGCAGGGTGTCCGGGCTCTCCCTTAGAGATAGGGTGAGAAGCTCGGTCATCCGGGACGGACTCAGAGTCGAGCCGCTGCTCCTCCGCGTTGAGAGGAGCCAGCTGAGGTGGCCCGGGCATCTGGTTCGGATGCCTCCTGGACGCCTCCCTGGGGAGGTGTTCCGGGCATGTCCCACGGGCGGGAGGCCCCGGGGACGACCCAGGACATGCTGGAGAGACTATGTCTCTCGGCTGGCCTGGGAACGCCTTGGGATCCCGCCGGAGGAGCTGGTTGAAATGGCTGGGGAGAGGGAAGTCTGGGTTTCCCTCCTAAAGCTGCTGCCCCCGCGACCCGACCTCGGATAAGCGGAAGAAGATGGATGGATGGATGGATGGATGGATATTTCTTGTAGCACAATAGGAGAATCGCACCTTTCCTTCTCTTCCTGGCTAATTAAATTAACGGAATCAATACACCTAAAAAATTCAACCATGTTATGTTTATCAAATTTAGATTTGTACAGGGCCAAGTAATATTTATGACAAAATGTTGAGATTTTCTGCTTATCGTCAGTAAGGATTCCATCAATATTTAATTGAAGTATTGAATTGTATTTGGCTTGTGTTTTTTCTCTCTCTTCTCTTTGTGTCTCTCTCTCGCGTTCTAGCGCCTTCCAAACTTTTTGACCCGAACCGGAAGTGATTGCTACCGGAATATTCGCTACATTTTTTCATTAAAATAAACAGAAAAACAAAACTATAAATGGTTTTATGTACAAATAAGAACATCTATAAAAATAATAAACTAAACAAAGACTGCATACTTTCGTTGTCATGGCAACCATTCAGAGGCAATACAAAACAAAACAAATCAGACTGCAAAAAGTGATTCACATTATAGTGAGGGGTTATAGTTGTATCCATAAATAGAAAAAAGCATAATGAGTCCAATAAATTCAATTTGTTGATTTGACAAGATAAGGTCTGGAAATGTTAAATTTGATTTTTTTTTTTTTCTTAAATCTGGTTCCAATGATGATTCATTTGAGTTAGTGATTGAGCCGGCATACAGTTTGCGTAGCAAATGTAGACGTTTGAATTGTTGTTGAATTTTGTTGTTTGAATTTAAAAAAAAGAAATTTTAGTTTGGTTTCTTGTTTGTTTTATAATCAATCTCCCCTTGTTTATTTTACTAATTGAAATTATTCTTATAAAAAAATCCCCAATGTATTATTTTTCACTCTTTGACCGCCAAAAACGTTTAATAACGTTTAATAACGTATGCTAAAAATCACAATGAATGCCACCAAAAACGTTAATTGACATTCACTATATTTTTTGTTTTGTTTTGTTTTATTTTTTCTTTCATTCTCAATGGGCAGTGCAACATCTTGTGCAGCGCCGCTGTGTCATTAGGGTTGTGAAAAACAGCCACTCACGATGACCAGCAGATAGTAGCATTGGATCGCTTTTCAGTGGGCTCCCTGTGGAGCAAATTCCAATGAAACATGACAGAATCTGATGAAATGGAACGTTTTCAAGGATGACGTGAATGATCAAAGCCTTTGTCACATTCAATCTAATTCACAGGGTGTCACAAAACAAAAAATATTTGCGACAAAGTCACTGTTGTGCACAAAATGTATCTTTCACAAAAAGCTGATTTTCCCATTATTTTTTCTATTTTCACTTATGCCACTCAAATAACCTCTTTTCAAATGGTGATTACTAAAGAACGGAATAAGGTAGAAATTTACTTCTTTTTTTTTCTAATGAAAAAATGGACTGAGATATTTCATGTATCCACCATGTTTATGTAATCATAGCGCACAAAATTCTGTTTGCCTTGAAAGATGAGTTTAAATGCTCGAAATTGGCTGCCACTATTGGGGTTGGTTTTTGGGTGTTAAAGAGTTAGTCTCTTCACTAGCCATTCTTTTTTCCTATACTGCTTGTCCTTCCATGACACCAGTGTTGCCACAGTTACCTTGAAAAAGTAACTTAGTTACTTTACTGATTACTTGGTTTTAAAAGTAACTAAATTGCGTTACTGATTACTTGATTTTAAAAGTAACTAAGTTAGATTAAAAGTTACTTTTTTAGTTACTTTCAGCAGCTGCCGATAACACCATCTCAACATAAAAATAATGCAGTAGAAACGGAGTTCCAAATACTTTATTGAAAGTGCATTTTTAACATGAAAATAAAGGTTTTTTTTATGAAAAACAAAATAGGCAGTCTCTCTTGTTTTGTTTTTTCTCTTCAAAATAAGGATCAGGAAAACAAAAGGTTGATAATTTAATGTTAAATATAAATATTTAACCTTTAGACAGACACCAACACAATTAAACAGAATATTTGCACATTGTGAAGTATTTCAGAAACATAAATTTAAGACATGAAATAAACCTACCGTCCAGCCAAAAGAAATATGAAGCCACCTTATGGAACAATAAATCTATCAAACACATTTTAACCACTTAATATATGCAAAAATATTTCCAAAAGTTCATTTCCCTTTTTAATCAACAATTTTTGTATTTAACAATTGTTTTTTCTTTTGTCATCACTTTCATTTTTGGTTAATGTATGACATCTTTTTTTGTTTTTTTAATCTGAGACACGATGATGACCACAGAATCACTACTGTTTATATTTTGTTTTTTGGGCTGTCGTAATCGCGGGCACGTCTCAGTTCTTCTATCTGCTGCTCATGCTAGTTGTAGACATTGACAGGGAGCCACAAACTGAGAAATGAGATACTTGCAGTGTGCTTTTAGCTTAGCTGGTGTGTTGGCTGTGGGACATACCTGTGCCGTTTGAATCCATGCATTGGATCGTCACGGGAGTTATTCTTTTTGGCTCGCGCGCAGTACCAACGCCGGCCCGAGACATACAAGTGCACCGAGAGGACTCGATAGCCATGGGAAATACCGAGATGTACGGCACCGGCTTCTGCTAACTGTCTCCATTTGTATGTTGTCACTCGTTGCGCGCGCGCGCGCCGTGTCGCGAGCACGGAAACACGGAAGTAGCTTGAATGGTGATGCTACTGAAATGTAAACAAAACAAGTAGAGCACGGCGCAGAACTCTTGCTATTGTTATGAAAACCATAAAGCCTCACTCGCAACCGATACGGTCGTTTAGCTCCCCTTGACGAACGATGGTTCGGTCGAATCGTTTTTTTGTTCCACCCCTACTGAAAACGTATCTTGTCTGACATCACTCCCCCTGGCGAGAGGGCGAAGACGACCTCATCCCATAATGCTTCACGGACCAGTTGAGGATGGAAATAAATTATTTTTTTTACCACTTTTATGGTCCATAATGCACACTTTTTTTGTTGTGTTGTGTGCCTGTTGGTTAATAAAACTAGTAGTAAAAGTATCATCACTTTTGTTTTGAATGTGCAAACCATTCATGACCAGACCATGGCTGAATTCAGTGTGGTGATCAATGACTTCTGCCTCATATTCGTAGTTAGCAGTAGTTGTTTGTGACTGTTACAACAGTGAGATAGTTTGCCTTCTTCATGAAAATGTGGAGTAACGCATTGATTCTCTGGACAGTAACTTTAATCAGACTACTTTGTAGAATAAAGTAACGCGTTAGACTATTAGTTACTTTAGAAAGCAACTTTTTTCAGTAACGCGAACGCGTTACCGGCAACACTGCATGACACACAAAAAAAAAAGTCATTCAGTCTGGAATGCACACGTGTGATGTCCATGATGCGCTTTTTTGGATGCTCAGTGGATGCTTGAATGCTCTTGAATGCTCCGCTTGCCGATATTGCAAATGCCAAAGGACAATAACGAAACCCGATCTCTCCTCTGCCCTCTCTTCTCCTCCCAGACGAGCAGCGAGAGCGAGCGGTGGGCGGAGTTTGTCGATGCCCGCCATTATGACCAGCAAAAAGAGGAGGTAGGTAGGCGGCCTAATTTGCAGGTTGACGCGCCGCCGGATGACATCCAGACGCCTTCTCGTTAGTGGGCCTGTCACACGCCCTTTCAATCGCATCTTCTCGGGGAAAGCAGCAAATGAATTGCACACCTACTTCCTGAGTCTTTAATTAGCAGCCGATGCATTTGTTGCGCTGTGATCATTTAATGAACTTTTCAGCAATTTTTGTTTGAATACAAATTTGTGGATTTTTAATGGTTTTATCACCTGCTTGTCAGAAGTCACACCAAATTCATTTTATTCCCGAATGAAAAAGGTTTGACTCCATTTGATCGCATAGTTGCAAAACGCATTTTGACGATTTTTTTTCTTTGAATCCCACAAACAGGATGAGACGTCACTGTCATCTCCTCCCATCGCCACACAGGAAGCAGACAAGGTGGGATTGCTCATTGGCCTAAAACACACACGCACGCGCACATCTTGCATGCACATGAATGCATTGCATGAATTTTGAACATTTTCACCAGCCAACAAACAAACATCGTTCGGGAATGCGTGAAAGCCACAGCATGATTTGAACGCTTTGCCGGGATGAGAATGAGCACACTTAGGGGTATATTCACTAAGAATGCGCTGCGTCCGGTAATAGCGCGAAATATTGCACCACAACTGCACCCGCAGTCTGCGCCCAGTTACCAACCTATTCACTAAGGATATTGCTGTAATCATATACCGGCGCAAACACGCCCACAAAACTGACAGCTTGGAGCAAATTTGCACCTGATTTACCACACATGGCAATTAGTGATAGACCGATAATCGGCCGGGCTGATAATCGGGGCCGATATTTGACATACTGGTACATATCGGTATCGGCCTGTTTTATTAATCTGACGGCCGATATAAGCGATCCATTTAAAACTCCGTCTTTTCGCTTCGAATGCAGCCCAGAGCGTCTTTGTCTGTTATGGAGTCCAACTCCAGCAACGTAACGCCCATAGCAGCATTTGATTGGTTAGCCGTGCAAGAGCCAGAACCAATCAGTAGTGTAAGCCGTGTATCACAGTAGCCGGTCACACACACGCACCCACGGACACAACGCGAGACACATGCTTCGAAGGTAAGTTAAAAGAGAAGAGACTCCGCCGAACTTTTCACCATGATAAGCTAAACACATTGAATTATGTTGTGTATTAAATGCACTATATGAATGAAGCTGCATTGCCTTGCATTGAATCCCGCTAGCTAACAGTAGTGTGTTCAGCTTAGCATGTAGGCTAACACCCAGTAGCTAATTCGCTACTTGAACTACTCGGGGAGGGAATCACACACATTTTCACTTAATTAAGTAAATAATGTTTGTTAGAAAGGTTCCAAATATTAACAGTTGTCATTATTAAATTGTCTAGTTCCATGTTAAGAGTAGAGTAATGTCATTATATTTACCTCTCATGACGCACACATTGCATTCTGGGTCACGTCCACTACTTGTTGTACAGCGATTATGCAGTTAGATGCCACAGTGACACTAAATAGCGTTTAGTTACTTTATATTGTGTTTTTTTGTCGCACTGGTTTGCCATTGTGTGCCTTAAGCTTCGACGTCGATTTGATTGACAGATCGTTGTGCACCTCGTTAAAGTCCGCTCCGTAACTAATTAAGTGTCTCAAACACCGTTTAACTACACGAACGTGTTCTCTTTCGTATGTTAGGCATTAGTAGAGAAGTGCACTAAAGTATAGTGTGCTTATTTGCTCGTTTTGTCTCTCTTTTCACGTCATGTCTGCCGTCAGTTGGGACATTATCCTCTCAATGGATGCCACTAATATGTAACATCTACGGCCGTAGTCGGCTGCAATTAATGTTCAGTGATGTAATTTCGTTACGTGCATCATACTTTGAATAATGAGCTCATGTTTGGTGTGTTGTATAACGTGTGTTAATAACTATGCATGTGTACAGCTAAGATAGTGCTTGTTAATGTGAATTAGCAATGTTGTAGCCCAGTTATTATTTAGACAAGTAAACCTGTGCCATTAAGTGATACAGTACAGTACAGTAGTGAGAGAATAGTGTGCCCATATTAGAGATCGACCGATAATCGGTCGGGCCGATAATCGGGGCCGATATTTGACATATTGGTACATATCGGTATCGGTCTGTTTTATTAATCTGACGGCCGATATGAGCGATCCATTTAAAACTCCGTCTTTTCGCTTCGAATGCAGCCCAGAGCGTCTCTGTCTGTTATGGAGTCCAACTCCAGCAATGTAACGCCCATAGCAGCATTTGATTGGTTAGCCGTGCAAGAGCCAGAACCAATCAGTAGTGTATGCCTGTATCACAGTAGCCGGTCACACACGCACCCACGTACACAACGCGACAGACACATGCTTCGAAGGTAAGTTAAAAGAGAAGAGACTCCGCCGATCGTTTCACCATGATAAGCTAAACACATTGAATTATGTTGTGTATTAAATGCACTATATGAATGGAGCTGCATTGCCTTGCATTGAATCCCCGCTAGCTAACAGTGGTGTGTTCAGCTTAGCATGTAGGCTAACACCCAGTAGCTAATTCGCTACTTGAACTACTCGGGGAGGGAATCACACACATTTTCACTTAATTAAGTAAATAATGTTTGTTAGAAAGGTTCCAAATATTAACAGTTGTCATTATTATATTGTCTAGTTCCATGTTAAGAGTAGAGTAACGTCATTATATTTACCTCTCGTGACGCACACATTGCATTCTGGGTCACGTCCATTACTTGTTGCATAGCGGTTATTATGCAGTGAGATCCCACAATGACACTAAATAGCGTTTAGTTACTTTATATTGTGTTTATTTGTCGCACTGGTTTGCCATTGTGTGCCTTAAGCTTCGACGTCGATTTGATTGACAGCTCGTTGTGCACCTCGTTAAAGTCCGCTCCGTAACTAATTAAGTGTCTCAAACACCGTTTAACTACACGAACGTGTCCTCTTCCGTATGTTTGGCATTAGTAGAGAAGTGCACTAAAGTATAGTGTGCTTATTTGCTCGTTTTGTCTCTCTTTTCACGTCATGTCTGCCGTCATTTGGGACATTATCCTCTCAATGGATGCCACTAATATGTAACATCTACGGCCGTACACGGCTGCAATTAATGTTCAGTGATGTAATTTCGTTACGTGCATCATACTTTGAATAATGAGCTCATGTTTGGTGTGTTGTATAACTTTCTCGTGTGTTAGTAACTATTCATGTGGACAGCTAAGATAGTGCTTGTTAATGTGAATTAGCAATGTTGCAGCCCAGTTATTACTTAGACAAGTACATCTGTGCCATTAAGTGATACAGTACAGTACAGTAGTGAGAGAATAGTGTGCCCATATACACACGTGTCTATAAGTGTAAAACACATTAAACAGCAGAAACTGGCAGCGGTCCACTGCAACAATGTCTGTTTAACCAAGTTATTCTTACTATTATTATAACCAAGTTATTTTACTCAACCCTTTTTCTGCGTTGATTGGGGCATCCTAAGTGGCAGTAAACTACATGATGAAGTGTCTTTTGACAGTTCTCTTGTAGAGAGGAGTAGCATGATATTGCTGTTCTCGATTTAAGATCCTCAGCTTATCAAAACTGTCTATATGGTAACAATAACAATAATCATAATAAGGTCTACAAGAACTGTATGGTGTTCAGGGATGAATAGTTTTTCTCATGGAATTTTTTTATTTATTTTTGCTGTAGTAATAAGTAATGCCACAGCTGATGCACATTTTGAATGACAGGGTTCCTCCTATTACTTCAAAATATAAAAATATAACATTTATAGAATAAAACTACAAGTATCCCAAATGCTATAAAAGGTAATGTCACATTGGCCCCCACATTTAACTCCCCCCGCCACCAACGTCTTATTGCAGATAGAAGGATGTAAAATGAAAAGTGTAGTGTGAGAATCCATTGTAAAGAACGGTTAGGGTTTGCATTATTCAAAAATTTGGTGCCAACATTTTAACTTTTACTGCAAATGAATATCGGCTTCAAATATCGGTTATCTGCCTCCTTGACTACCGATAATCGGAATCGGTATCGGCCCTGAAAAAAGCATATCGGTCGATCTCTAGCCCATATACACACGTGTCTATAAGTGTAAAACACATTAAACAGCAGAAACTGGCAGCGGTCCACCGCAACAATGTCTGTTTAACCAAGTTATTCTTACTATTATTATAACCAAGTTATTTTACTCTACCTTTTTCTGCGTTGATTGGAACATCCTAAGTGGCAGTAAACTACATGATGAAGTGTGCTGTATCCTGAAGCTGTCTTTTGACAGTTCTCTTGTAGAGAGGAGTAGCATGATATTGCTGTTCTAGATTTAAGATCCTAAACTTATCAATACTGTCTATATGGTAACAATAACAATAATCATAATGAGAATAAGGTCTACAAGAACTGTATGGTGTTCAGGGATGAATAGTTTTTCTCATGGAATTTTTAATTTTTTTTTGCTGTAGTAATAAGTAATGCCACAGTTGATGCACATTTTGAATGACAGGGTTCCTCCCATTACTTTAAAATATAAAAATATAACATTTATATAATAAAACTACAAGTATCCTAAATGCTATAAAAGGTCATGTAACGTTGGCCCCCACATTTAACTCCCCCCGCCACCAACGTCTTATTGCAGATGGAAGGATGTAAAATGAAAAGTGCAGTGTGAGAATCCATTGTAAAGAACGGTTAGGGTTTGCATTATTAAAAAATTTGGTGCCAACATTTTAACTTTTACTGCAAATGAATATCGGCTTCAAATACCGGTTATCAGCCTCCTTGACTACCGATAATCGGTATCGGCCCTGAAAAAAGCATATCGGTCTATCTCTAATGGCAATGGATTTGCCACAGTTGTGAGAAAGATGACATTATCCGAAAGCCAGGTTGGACCGAAAGTAAGCGTTTATAGTGCCATTTAACTGTACAAAACAGAGAGGACGATAACGACGTCATTCATTAAATTGGTGTGATCGTCTTTTAAAAATATATTTTCAGAGGTTGGCGTGGGCGTACAGTATGCATCTGGCACGTAAAAATGATCATAAAATGCCTCCCCGCCATTGCCGATCAACCCTGGTTACGTTATGTGTCCTAAACCAACATTGAAAAATCTCTCTCGCTCTCTGGATTGGGGTGGGCATATTTTGCGTCAAATGATGCAGAGCATCCCTAGAAGTGAGAGAGTTGTCATTGGTGCAGACTTCAATGGACATGTTGGTGCAGGAAACAGAGGAGATGAGGAGGTGATGGGCAGGTTTGGTATCCAGGAGAGGAACGCAGAAAGACAGCTGGTAGTTGATTTTGCAAAAGGGATGCAAATGGCTGTTGTGAATACTTTATTCCAGAAGAGGCGGGAACATAGGGTGACCTACAAGAGTGGAGGTAGAAGTACACAGGTAGACTACATCTTGTGTAGACGGTGTAATTTGAAGGAGATCAGCAACTGCAAAGTAGTGGTAGGTGAGAGTGTAGCCAGACAGCATAGGATGGTTGTGTGTAGGATGACTCTGCTGGTGAGGAAGACAAAGAGGCCAAGGGCAGAGCCGAGGACGAAATGGTGGAAGCTGAAAAAGGAAGAGTGTTGTATGACTTTCAGGAAGGAGTTGAGAAAGGCTCTGGGTGGTGAGGATGTGCTCCCAGATGACTGGACAACTAGAGCAAATGTGATCAGGCATACAGGTAGGACAGTCCTTGGTGTGTCATCTGGAAGGAAAGGAGATAAGGTGACTTAGTGGTGGAATGAGGAGGTGCAGACGTGGATCCAGAGAAAGAGGTTAGCTAAGAAGTGGGACACTGAGAGGACTGAAGAAAGTAGAAAGGAGTACAGGGAAATACAGTGTAAGGTGAAAGTAGAAGTGGCAAAGGCCAAACAAGGGGCTTACGATGACTTGTATGCAAGGTTGGACAGTAAGGAGGGAGAGACTGATCTATACAGGTTGGCAAGGCAAAGAGATAGAGATGGGAAGGACGTGCAGCAGGTTAGGGTAATAAAGGATAGGGATGGGATAGGGATGGAAGAGTGTTGACAGATGCCAGCGGTGTGATGGGAAGATGGAAAGAGTACTTTGAAGAGTTGATGAATGAGGAAAATGAGAGAGAACGAAGAGTAGAAGGGGTGACTGTTGTGGACCAGGAAGTAGCAAAGATTAGTAAGGATGAAGTGGGAAGGGCATTGAAGAGGATGAAGGCACTCGGTCCTGATGACATACCTGTGGAGGTATGGTAGTGTCTAGGAGAGGTAGCAGTAGAATTTTTGACTGGGTTGTTCAACAGGATCTTAGATAGTGAGAAAATGCCTGAGGAATGGAGGAGAAGTGTGCTGGTGCCCATTTTTAAGAACAAGGGAGACATGCAGAATTGTGGCAACTACAGAGGAATAAAGCTGATGGGCCACACAATGAAACTATGGGAAAGAGTAGTGGAAGCTTGTCTGAGGGCAGATGTGAACATTTGTGAGCAGCAGTATGGTTTCATGCCAAAAAAAATAAAAAAAATAAAAAAATAAAAATAAAAAAATAAAAAAGAGTACGACAGATGCAGTATTTGCTTTGAGGATGCTGATTGAGAAGTACAGAGAAGGTCAGAAGGAGCTGCATTGTGTCTTTGTTGACCTGGAGAAAGCTTATGACAGAGTGCCCAGAGAGGAACTGTGGTTTTGTATGAAGAAGTCTGGAGTGGCGGAGAAGTATGTTCAAGTGGTGCATGACATGTATGAGGACTAAGACAGTGGTGAGGTGTGCTGTAGGTATGACGGAGGAGTTCAAGGTGGAGGTGGAACTACATCAGGGATCAGCTCTGAGCCCCTTCTTGTTCACAATGGTAATGGACAGGATGACAGATGAGGTTAGACAGGAATCCCCATGGACTATGATGTTTGCAGATGACATAGTGATCTGTAGTGAGAGCAGGGAACAGGTGGAGGAGAAGCTAGAGGCGTGGAGGTTTGCCCTGGAAAGGAGGGGAATGAAGGTTAGCCGTAGCAAGACGGAGTATCTGTGCGTGAATGAGAGGGACCCAAGTGGAAGAGTAAGGTTACAGGGAGAAGAGACCAAGAAGGTGGAGGAGTTTAAGTATTTAGGGTCTACAGTCCAGAGCAATGGAGAGTGTGGAAAAGAAGTGAAGAAGCGTGTGCAGGCAGGCTGGAACGGGTGGAGAAAAGTGTCAGATGTGATGTGTGATAGAAGAGTTTCAGCTAAAATGAAAGGAAAGGTTTATAAAACTGTGGTGAGACCAGCAATGTTGTTTGGTCTGGAGACAGTGCCACTGAGAAAAAGACAGGAGGCAGAGCTGGAGGTGGCAGAGATGAAGATGCTGAGATTCTCCCTGGGAGTGACCAGGTTGGGTAGGATCAGGAATGAGTACATCAGAGGGACAGCACATGTTAGAAGCTTTGGAGATAAAGTCAGAGAGGCCAGACTTCGATGGTTTGGACATGTCCAGAGGAGAGATAGTGACTATATTGGAAGAAGGATGCTGAGTTTTCAAATGCCAGGCAGAAGATCGAGAGGAAGACCAAAGAGGAGGTTTATGGATGTAGTTAAAGAGGACATGAAGGTAGTTCGTGTGAGAGCAGAGGATGCAGAGGACAGAGTTAGTGGAGGCAACTGATTCGCTGTGGCGACCCCTGAAGGGAAAATCCGAAAGAAGAAGTAGAAGAAGAGTTGTAATAGTGGAACAGAACAACAATGAAAAATGCAAATTGACTTATTTTATAATTATTTATAAAGATACATATCAAGTTGATTGGAAAAAAAATGTCACACCTTTTCACATTCATTTTTTTGGTGTACTTTTGTATTTATTATAAATGAATGTCAATTATGTAAACTACTCTTTGATTGTCGCTGGTGAAAATTCTCAATATAAAAAAATAGAACTCAGTCTCTGGCTTTTGTTTTTCTTCACACAGCAGTTGTAGTTTTGGAATTTTTCATTAGAGTTAGTTTTGATTTCGTTTTGAGTTTTGTTTTTTAAATTAAGTTAGTAATAATTCGTTTTCAGTTTTAGTTAGTTTCAGTGTTGTTGTTTTTTGTTTTTTTTAAAATGTGTATTACTTGTGCACAATATTTAAAAAACACCGTGGGAGCGACATCATCTTTTGGTACTTTTCGATTGGCTGCTGCGAGATGACGTTACATCTGTTACACGTTTTCAATCGTACTTATTCCGGTTAATATTAAAATTAGGGGTGCACTATTTGATCAGCCGGCTGATTTATCGGCAAATCAATCTTTTCCACCGATTTCATCTCTCTCCTCAGTGGTCTGAAAAAGTATCCTCTTCTGCTGAGATTATTAATAGGCTTTTATTTTTATTTGAGAGAAATACTTACAGTGCAGTTAAAATAAGCTGTTTGCATTATTTCACCGATATTGTTCAATGTTTTCCAATAAAAGAAGACTGGAACACTTAAGGTGTATGCTGCTTGTATTCCCACATATGTTATTGAGATTCTTTCATCTTACTTATTGTGGGAATGCTGAAAGCATATGTTGTTTCTAACCTTTATTATTATTATACTTATTATTATTATTATAGCATTTTATTCTCAACACTTTTTGCAATCAAACTATTCCTACATAATACTTCTGATTTACACCGTTCAAATTTCAATTTGCTGACAAAATTCACGCCTTAGGGGTATTTATCATTTGACTCCATATTACTTACAGTGCTCGCATAATTTAATGTTAAAGATCAACTTTTCCCCATTCGTTTTTAATGGGACTGACACTGATTTTTTTTCTAAGTCCCACTTTCCATGCCCACTTCCATACATACAACAGACCATTATGACCGGCTTTCTGATATTGCTCAGTGGCACAGTTGGGAGAGTGCATGTACAGTAAGCAGCAGGTCGCACGTTCAAAGCCACCGCCGACTGTACATTGCACATGTGTCCGTGGCTATTACGTAAACGGATATTAAGTATAGCAACTGACTATCATACCAGGAATTGCGTTATACTGACATGGTTAAACACATATGTTTCAAATCAGTGCTGATGGCTCAGCATTAGATGACACTTTGAAAGACAAATACGCCAATTTGCTCTGATTTGCAGCAAGCCCCATTAGCTCACCTGGTAAGTAACTTGCCTGCGGTTGCATTTTTACACCCAAGCTCGGGTTCGAACCTCGGTAGGAAAATCACCCCCAATTTTCATTTCAGACATGGATATTTTCCAATTGTTTCACATAAAATAATTAATGTACTAAACCTCAGTGCATCCATCAATTATGTAAATTATGTAAAAAAAAAAAAAAAAAAAAAAAAAAGGAAGTTTAAATAGGAAGGAGTGCAGTGTAGTGCAGCAAAGGAGGAAGTTTAAATAAAATAATAAAAACAATGTCACATACTTTATTGCAGCTGTGGTGGTCGAGCGGGGCTTTGTCCAGTAATAAGGAGGTACAAATACGCCGATTGGCTCTGTTGCTCACCAAGTCAAGTAGCTCTTGCGGTAAGTGCTTTAGCGTAGGGCCCTTGCAGTGACACGGAAGTCCCAAGTTCGAATCTCCGTGTGAAAATGTTATTCCCCCCCCCCAACTTTCATTACAGAAATTGACATGGTTCAATTGTTTTACATAAACAAATTAATATACTAACCCTAAGTGCATCCATCGATTTTGTAAATAAAACGTGAATAGAGATAGCGTGAATCACTTTATTACGCTCTTACGCCCTGTGGATCACTTGATAATACAAATTTGAAGCAAAGCTACAAGTCCTTCCTCCGTAGCTGAGCGGATAGCACACGAAAACGCGAGTCATGACATCGTGGGTATGATCCCAGTCAAGCATGTATTTTTTATTTTTTTTTCAATAAACGTTAAAACAAATCTCTTGACAACAGCCATTTGCTCTTGTCAATATTGTAAAACGTGACTTGTTAATGCTAGTGACGTTACACTCAAAGCAGACGCTGGACAAGAGTGTCAGCGCTCACGATAGAAGTATCACAATCGCTCGTCTCTTTATTTATTTATTTATTTATTTATTTGTTATTTATTTGCAACACACAATATAACGTCACCCTCGAAGCAGACACTCGGCAAGTGTCACGCGCTCGCGACGAGAAGTGGCTCGATAAGTTGTTCTGATCCAACAAGTGTCCACAGGAACCCAGTGAAAAGAGATGCCATCTGCTGGCCAGAGTTTTTTTTTCTTTTTTCATAGTTTATTACTGAAATGTCACTTGCATGTTTACATTTTATCAGCAAAAAACAAAAAAACATATAAGATCATTATATTCAATGTGATCTAGCATGACTAAGTTTTTATCAACATTTTTTCCGCTTTCTAAGACACTTAAAATTGATTACTACACGTTTGGAGCAAACTATAACATCCTTCCTGCGTGGGTGAGCGGCGAAACACCGTGGACACGAATTATAAGTTCACATGGTCGATCCTGGTGGAAGTCAGGCTTTTTTTGTTTGTTTTATTTTTTTTTTATATTTCAAATATAAATAACGGCAATTTATTCACAACAGCATTGCAATTGCTAGTACGTGCAGCGATGTAGGTTATGGTACCATTGCTTGGCGCCAGGCAGCGAATCCGAGAGACCATTTGTTTGCACTACTAATAAAAAAAGAGAAAAGAAATCGCTGCGAGACCGTTTAAATAAAATGTGGATACTAAATACAATACTATGTATTGTCATAGTCATCTACATGTCCGTGATAGTTGAATGGTTAAAGCAATGGATTGGCCCGTGGGAGAGAGTGGTTCGATCCCTCGTTGGGAAACGTTTTAGCATAACTTTGATTTTATATAGTAGTCATTGTATAATTCCTTATAGTTGCGCTTTGTAATAATTTGACACAAAATATCTTCACAATAGTGTTTTTGTATGACCATTTATGAGTTTTTAAAGTTTTAAATGAGCAATTCACATTCAAACCCAAAAACGTTGAATACTTTGCATTTCATTCCCAAACACGTGTACGTTTTTTTTTTTTTTTTTTTTTTTTTTTTTATTTATTTTTTTTTTTTTATTTTACACGAGAGCAGAGAGAAAGGTTTGACAAGCAGCTTGACAGAAAGTGGTGGCTTTAACCATTGGTAGTTATTAGGTTCCATGTTTCAAAATCGGCCAGCAGGTGGCAGCAGAGTATTAGCAATAATCAGCCAAGGCCATGTTGCAGACAATTCTTTTTGCCAGTGTCCATTCAGTGTTCAGCATCAGATGTCACTTTTAAATATGACTACACCATAAGCCATGACTTTTAGCCCAACAAGTTAGGTCATCGATATTATTGATACCTCGACAGTATCGATACCGGATCAATACTGGCACTAAAATATTGATCTAATTAGTTTAGTTTCAGTTTGGCTCAACTTTGTAGTAGATTGCATGAACACATACAGTATTGCTCTCATTTGTAATTTACAACCAATTTATCTTTCTTTATTCATTTAACATCCATTTTATTGAATGCATTCGTTCAATGACACATTCGCTGCTTCCATTTCACAACACTTCAATGATGCCACCAAGTCTACTGTGGGTCAGTGGACAGATTGGCAGTGCAGTAGCTCATTGAACAGTAAACAGGAGGTGAGGGTTCGATACCATTCTCAGACTGGTTGCATTTAAACTTCTGTCTTTTCATTTATAATTCATTCATAATTTCTCATATGTAATTTACAGCCAATGTATCTTTCTTTATTCATTTAACATACGTTTTATTTAATGCATTCAATTTAATGTTCAATGACACGCTGGTTCAGTAAGACATCTCTCAATTACATTTCACACTTCAATGATGACAACAACTCTACTGTGGGTGAGTGGATAGAGTGGCAGTGCAGTAGATCATTGAATAGTAAACAGGAGGCGAGGGTTCGATACCAGTGTCAGACTTGTTGAGTTTAAATTTCTGTCTTTTAATTTATAATTCATTCATAATTTCTCATATGTAATTTACAACCAATGTATCTTTCTTTATTCATTTAACATACGTTTTATTTAATACATTCAATTTAATGTTCAATGACACATTCGCTGGTTGAGTTTGAGTTTGAGTTTGGTTTATTAAAAGGACAGTGTGCAGTAACATTAAAAAGATGGCTCTACCAGATTTAGCAAAATGCTAAATTCCATCTGTAGTCCTCATAAAATAAAATTACATAACGGTTAAAAACTACATACAAACAACATACGAAGCACCAAAATTACATTCAACTAACATATGAAGTATCAGATACGCAGTACAGCATTGTTAAATTACATATCCTATAAAATAAAAGAGGCAGAATTATACACAACATCAATTTACAAATCTATAACAAGCACAAAATACATAAATCGTAGAGGTAGTAGTTATAATATGTTTGCTATTGAAGCAACAACAGTTATACTTGTGGCTGTGTCCATCAGACGGTACCCACTAGGGTATCGTCTGATGGACATGTACCCAAGTACTAAAAATGTGGACAGGACTGATATTCAAGGAGCCAGCCTTTGACTGCGCGTGAAAAGCTATTAAAATTGGTGTTATTTTTCATGTGGTCGGGGAGCCCTTTCCACTCTTTAATAGCTTTATAAGAAAAGACTGATTGAGAAAAGACATACTTTCTTATTGGGATGTTGCAATCACCCCTCACTGCAGACCGTGACACCCTGTTTGTTGATTGTGATCGCAGATGTGCAAATGTTTTTAATGGGGGTGGGGCTGCGTCATTAAGAATTTTATGCACCAAACAGATATTAGAATACCTGATAAGGTTATCGAAGCTTAACATATTATGTTTTACGAGTATATTACAATGGTGGTGTTGCATTGGCTTTTTATCAAATATTTTTAGAGCTTGATTATATAATGTTCTAACAGGTTTTAAAACAGTTTGTTTAGCCTGAGACCATTATGACAGGCAATACAAAATTTGTAAAATAATCATTGCGTTGAAGTATGATTTTGCTGCTTCCAAGGATAAAGAATCCCTAATATGTTTAAAGTTTTAAATATTAAATTTTAATTTACGGCATACTGCTTTAACATGATTATTGAATTTAAGTATAGTATCTAAGGACACACCTAGATATTTGACCTCTTTGACATTTTGGATCATAAAATTATCAGCAGATATGTTTGGGGGAGCGTTTGGGATTGTTCTGTTGGAGAAGTACATAGCAATAGTCTTCTCTGTGTTCAGTGTGAGGTGGGACTTGTTCAGCCACTCAGTTGCTTTAGTCATTACACAGGATAACTTAGCAGCAACTGAGCTTGCATCAGGACCGTGAGTGAAAAAAACAGTATCATCCGCGTACATCAGGACATTCACATCATCACAGACAGAGGGAAGATCATTAATATACAAGCTAAAGAGCAGTGGCCCCAATAGAGATCCTTGGATTACCCCTGTAGTGCATGGTCTAGACTGTGAGATTTTATCATTAATTTTAACACACTGAGATCTGTCTACAAGATATGATTTAAACCAGCTAATGGTGTTTCCAGAAAGATTAAAACTCAACATTTTTGACAATAACACTGAGTGGTTAACAGTATCAAATGCCTTACGTAATTCCAAAAAAATGGCGCCTACCACCCCTCCCTTATTCAGGCTGAGTTTAATTACCTCAAGAAGGTAACAACAAGCTGTTTCAGTGGAATGTTTGGGTCGAAAAGCCAAATTGCATAGGATGCAACATATTTCCATTATCAAGGTGCTTAATTAGCTGTTCAGCAACAATCTTGTCAATTACTTTAGAAACTATCGGGAGTATACTAATAGGTCTATAATTCTTAATATCCTTTCTATTTCCTGATTTAAAAATAGGAGTTACGATTGCAGATTTGAGGGAGGAAGGAAACACATTTTCTCTAAATGATTGATTGATTACATGTGTCATTGGCCCTAAAAAGACATCTTTATAGTTCTTTAATAGAAGCAGGTCAAGTCCCCACGAGTCTTTGGCTTTTGAATTTGGAAGAGATGAGTTAGTTTTAATAACCTTATCTTCATCCACACATTCCAAGTCCAGTGCGGCTGTTAGAGTTGGCTGAAGTCCTCCTGGGGAACCACATACTTAAATTTTCGCTGTTGTATTATAGTAAATTTAGAAAGGATTTGAGTTATTGCATTCTTTAGTACACCACAGGCCTGCTCGGTGTCTTGGCCACTAACTAAGTTGTTTCGAATAGTTGTTTTTATTTCAATATCCAAAAGCTCCCTGTCACGCTTCGGGATAAATGATATAAAAGTTTTTTCTCTGTTTTGATTTCTATAACGGGTCTTCGAGAGTTTCCTTGAGACTAACGTTAGGTTATGGTCTGATAACCCTGTTATTAGATTATAAGTTTTATGAACACGATCTGGTTTATTAGTAAATATTAAGTCTAGTAATGTTTTTGTAGAGCTGGTTATTCGAGTTGGATTCTTAATCAGCTGAGTTAGATTAAACTGTTTAGCAAGAAGCCTCATTTTGCAGGAGCGTGTATTATCTAGCCAATTTAGGTTGAAGTCACCCATAATAATAGTTTCCTTATTGCTGCAATCTTTAAGAACATCCTTTAACATGTCAAAAAATACTTCCTTCGCATTTGGCGGCCTATATAATATTAACACGTTAAAGGACATTTCAGGGGATAGGCTAATTGTGGCACCCACACATTCCAGGCCACTATGGGAGATATTAATCTGTTTACATTCTATATTATTCTTAACATATAGTAACACACCTCCTCCTTTTTTATTTGGTCTATCTCTTCTAAATAAATTGTAGTTCGGCATATTATAGATGCCTGCTGACGTATTTTCTGTCAACCATGTTTCAGACAAGCCGAGATAATCTAAGTTTGAATCATACAATATTTTTTCTAGTTGCTCAGCTTTGGATGGGAGGCTTCTTATATTAATATGTCCACCAAGGACCCCCTTTGGTTTTGCTTCGGGGTCCCAAAGAATTTTTGCGTGATTGACAGTTTGTAAAAGTTTAGTTTGTCGTTGTCTGTTACCTTACAGGTTGTAAATTTGGGAGGTGTAGTATTCTCAGTGTCTAGTTCGCTGTTCCTGGCCGCTAGTGCTAGCGATCGTAGCTCGGGATTCGGCCCGCAGCCTCCAGCCCATGGCTGTTCCTCTGACGACGGACCACAGCCCGCCGTCAAAGGGCGCGGTCCCGGCGCTGGCCCACTGCTCGTCGCCAATTGTCGAGAATCTGGCATCGGCCCGCCGCTCGCCACCGAAGGTCGTAGTTCGGATATCACCACGCCGCCCGCAGCCAGCTGTCGTGGCTCCATATAAAGTTTGGGTAGTTCGCCATTAGCGGGATTAATGAATGTCTCCGTATGTGAACAATTCCAGGTTAAAAAGTTCCAAGTTAAAAAGTTGATAATTAGGATAAATTGCAAAATACAAATGCCGTTAGTGGAGCCCAACAAGGCACACCTGACCTCGGCGGCCATCTTGACGAGTTCATTGACTGCAATGCCTACGTAGTGGATGAATAGCAAGACAACTCTAAATTACATTTCAAAAAACTTCAATGCCGGCACTAAGTCTCCTATGGGTCAGTGGGTAGAGTGGCTGTGCGGTAGCTCATTGAACAGTAAACAGGAGGCGAGGGGTTGAAACCAGCCTCAGACTACTTGAATTCCATCTTTTGTCTTTTCATTTATAATTCATCTACAATTGAAAATTTCAAATTTACACACAATTTATCTTTCATTGTAATTTGTTTGCCACATACAGTATTTAATGCATTCTATTTAATGTTCAATGACACATTCACTGGTTACTAGTAATTAATAATTAAAGCAGCTATATGGAAGATTTAAAATTTCAAATCGCTACTGCCACCTGCGCATGATGTCACATCCCGCAGACAGAGGGCGGGAAATTCGAAGGATTCGGACCGGACGCTTCCAAAATAATATTGGCCAGAGGCTTGTAGGAGTACCCATTGTGAACAGCTAAGATGTTGATCTACTAATTAGAATATGTTTCAGTCATAAATGGTCAAATAAAAAGGCTATTGTTAAGATATTTTTTGGGGAAATCCTCCATATAGTAGCTTTAATTACTATGTAATTTTCATATTATTTATCTTTCTATTTTCTTCATTAGCATTCAGCTATTAGCATTTAGCTTAGCATTCAGCTATTAGCATTCAGCTTTCAGCATTCCCACGCAATTTCTCCAGAAATTGCTTAGTCTAGTTATTATAGCATTTTATACTCCTCACTTTTTTGCCGTCAAACTACTCCCACATAATACTTCCGATTTACACCGTTCAAATTTGTATATATCGTCTGACTCCATATTACTTACAGTACTCGCATAATTTAATGTTAAAGATCAACTTTTCTCCATTAATTTTCATTGGGACTGACACTGAATTTTTTCCAAGTCCCACTTTCCACGCCCACTTCCATACATACAACAGACCATTATGACCGGCTTTCTGATACTGCTCAGTGGCGCAGTTGGGAGAGTGCATGTACAGTAAGCAGGAGGTCACAGTTCAAAGCCCACCGCCGACTCTCCATTGCACATGTGTCGGTGACAATTATGTAAACGAATATTAAGTACACCAACTGACTATCATACCAGGACATGCGTTATACTGACATGATTAAACACGTGTCCCAAATCAGCGCTGATGGCTTTCAGCATCAGGTGACACTTTAAATTACAAATACGCCAATTCGCTCAAATGCTGACGGGTCCGTGTAGCTCACGGGGTTAAGCGCTTGAGCCAGGTACATAGCAAAGACAGTCCTACAAGTGGTTCGTCGGTTCAAACCTAGGATGGAGCAACTTTTTTTTTTCTCTCTCCTTTTCGGTATAGTCATAACACAACAAGTTAACATCTATTTCGTTAAATGTCATTTGACAAACTATTTCTTCAAAATGAATCCATATTTTCATCTTTCACTTGTACACTTGATTACTAAATACAATACGATACATTGTCACAACCACCTCCATGATAGTTGAGTGGTTAAAAGCAATGGACTTTTTTTTTCCCCTACTAAAATTTCTGAAATCGTGATTTAAAAAAAAAAAAAAAAAAAAAAAAATGTGTGAGGAAGTTTAAATAATAAAAATAATGTCACAGATTTTGTTGCAACTGTGGTGGTTGAGTGGTTAAGTTCTTTGTCCAGTAAACAGGAGGTTGTGGGTTCAAATCCCACCTCTGACTGTGCATTCTTCTTCTTTTTTTTTTTGTTTTAGTTAAAACTAAAATCTCTTTACAACAGTTATTTGCTCTTGTCATAATTGTAAAACACATATTAAACACGTGTCCCAAATCAGCGCTGATGACTTTCAGCATCAGATGACACTTTTCTTGCTTCCTGCTTGCCTAGTGTGTAGACGCAATCTGCTCTGCTCCTGCTTTGCCTTGCATTCTTTCAGCTGATAACTGATTTTTTTCTTTCTTTTTCTGGGATTTTTCCTGAACATTTGCCTCGATGTGGCTGTACTACCTTTTTGTTTGGTAGATACAACCAGCTGGGCGCATTTTTCAACATTTTTTTGGAAACTCCTCACGATAACGTGAGCACGGCCTGCTAATCAGCACGCGGCCGCTACTAGCAGCATGGCTGGACGAATGATGCCTTCCATCTCCACCGATGAATACCACAAACTTCTTCGGAAGATGGCAGTGCTGGAGACAAGAATGCACCGCCTTGAAATGTTTGTGGAGGTGAATGGAAAATCGTGGAATGACACCACACTGCCAATGTCTCCAAACGGTGGTCATGAGCATGCTAACAAACAGCTAGCTCCATCCACCGACCCTCTGTGGAATGTGCTGGGAGCAAAGCCAAAACTGAGGAGTCGTCGCCCAACAGCTGGACCTGACCGCCAACTAATGCCTGAGGAAACACGTCGGCCTATGCAAAAGGCTACCTCAACCCCAAGAAATCAGTCTTGGACGTTGATACCAGCAAGAAAAAGGAAACCGTCTCTTGGCCGACGAAGACAAACTACTGATATCGAACTGAGAAACAGGTTTGCCGTGCTGTCGCCGAGCCAGCAAGCCTCGGGGGATCACAGCACCAGTCAAAGGTATGAAACCGGACCTTCTCAGCAAATGCATTCAGCTACTGAGACACAAACACTGATAATAGGCGACAAAGCCTTGTTTGGTGTTAAACGTCTGTGCAGCAGAAAAAACACAGAAGTTCTGTGTTTTGCTAATGACATGGTGCTGGACATTTCTGAAAAAGTCGACAAGATTGCTACTGACTACCCGACTGTGAGATCAATTGTGATTCACACAGGAGCATTCGATGTTTTGAAAAAACAGTCAGAGATACTGAAGCAAGACTTTATTACCCTTCTACACAAGATGATATGCCTAAACGCAGAGGTTTTTCTGAGTGGTCCTCTGCCTACTGTCCGACCAGGTGATGAGCGTTTCAGTCGGATTATGTCACTCTCGAGATGGCTGAAAAGCATCTGTGCTTCTTACTCAGTGAACTTTATTGACAATTTTTCTATGTTTTGTGAACGTCGCCATCTTTTCCAACGCAATGGGATTTATCTCAATAAGCAGGGAGTCAGATTACTGACAGCCAACATCTTTCATAGCGTGCGTCACTGGACGCTATGTTCACAAAACAAAGGACATGAAACACAACAACCGATAAGAAGAGGGTCTGGTGAGGCTGGCTAACTATCTTCCACTCCCTGCCCTTCAGAACAGATTGATTTGTCCTCATCTGCCCACACTCCAAACACCGACCATCCAGCTCCCCTGCTCCCGAACGACGCCTGCCAAACCACACCACGACCACCACCACCAGTTTCACTACCAAGATGCACCCCTGCGCTGTTCATCGCCCCCAAGCGACATCTGCCAGACAGCGCCACTACCGGATTCACTGCCGGATGCACCCCCGCGCTGTGCACCGCCCCCGAATGACCCGATGACTGACTCGCCAGCGAGTCTCACCAATAGGTTGAGCAATCTGGTCAATCTCTCCATACAGCTAAATAAAAGTCTCTCCAGGCAGCTGTCTACTGATGACGGTTCACCCATGTTCCCCCCAAGACGCCACATTTAGCTATCTACTAATCGTCTGACTCCACCAAGCCTCAGCAAACGGCTCCCCACCCGCCGACCTCCATCTTTGGCTATGGAGAATCTCAACTACAGCTCGGTCTGATATGCTTTGGGTCCAGACTACATATACAATATAAAAAAATGTGTGTTCCCAGAATAAGTCAGGACCCAAGGAAGCTTGTAGCATTCCTGTGATTACAAGAAATAGAAAGTTGGCAAAAGAAATGAGAAGAAATAAGTCAGAAGCTACAAACCTAGTCAGTATAGCTTGTCAACCTCTGACTAAACCAGCGTCTCCGATTACCACTGTGAGACTAGCGCTACTAAATACAAGATCACTAGTGAACAAATCATTGTTGATTCATGACATTTTTATGACATATGATCTTGACTTATTTCTCCTCAGTGAAACATGGTGAACAGAAGGTTCCTGCAACACTGTTCTGAATGAGGCAACACCAACAAATTTTAGTTTCATGAACAAATGTCGTAATGGCAAAAAAGGTGGTGGACTTGCTGCCATTTTTAAATCTCTATTTCAGTGTAAAGAAATTTTATTGGGAGGCTTTAATTCATTTGAATATCTTAGTCTTTTTGTAAAAGGTGAACCAAATATCGTCATTGTCATAATTTATAGACCTCCAAAACAAAAAGGCAGATTCATGGAGGAATTTGAAGAAATGCTGTCAGTAATTTGTACCGACTATGACTATCTGGTCTTAACTGGAGACTTTAACATTCATGTTGACAACAACTTGTATAAAAATACCAAAGAATTTTGTAATATACTTGATACTTTTGGTCTCTCACAACATGTAAAAGGTCCAACACACAATCAAGGTCACATTCTTGATCTCGTCATCTCTAAAGGTGTTGACATTTTATCTGTTGAGGTGAAAGATCTGGCTATTTCAGATCATTCCTGTGTGTTTTTTGAATTACAAACAATCCCAGAAGTTCAAACAACTACTGTCTCTATTAAAAAAAGGTACATAAATGAGAATACAAGCAATATGTTTATGGAATTAATGGCTGCATCACCAACTGTAAATGCAGAGACCGTTGATGAACTTCTGGATGAATTCACCTCAAAAATCTCAAATGTTTTGGATGCTGTTGCTCCTATTAAAGCTAAGACCATCTCATCCCGAACTAAAACACCTTGGAGGTGTGCTACCAACATAATGACTTTGAAATCTAAATGCAGAAAAGCAGAGCGAAAGTGGAGAAAAACTAAACTCCAAGTTCATTTTGACCTGTACAGACAATGTCATTTTAACCAAGAGTTAGTAATAGCTAGACAACAACACTTTTCTGAAATTATTAGTAGGAACCTCAACAACACGCACTCTATTTGCCGTGGTTGACAAACTCACAAATCCCCCAAATCAAACACCGCCAGAACTCCTCTCAACAGATAAATGCAATGAATTTGCCTGCTACTTTAGTGAAAAAGTAGAAGCCATCAGGTCAAACATTGTTACAAACCAGCAAAATAACAAAATGATGTAGCACTTAAAATCACCTAGGAATAATTTAATTACCATGACAGAATTTGACTTAGTGGATCAAAATACTGTAGTAGACTTGGTTCAGCAATTGAAACCTTCCACGAGCGTTGTTTTTTTTTTTTTTTTTTTTTTTTTAGACCACGAGCGGTCTTGACTCAATACCATCTGGCTTTTTCAAAACCACTGTGAAATCTGTTCAGATCGATTTCCAAGAAATAATTAATTGCTCACTTCAATCAGGTGAGCTTCCTAGATCTCTGAAAGTAGCCGCCGTCAAGCCCATTCTAAAAAAAAAGAGAACACTGGATGTCTCCCTGCTAGCAATTTATAGACCAATCTCAGACCTTCCCTTCGTCACTAAAATAGTTGAAAAAGTGTTTTTTAATGAACTCAGCAATTTCTTGAGCTCAAACGGACTTTTGGATAATTCCAGTCAGGTTTCCGACCTCATCACAGTACAGAAACAGCTCCTATTAAAGTACTAAATGATATAAGATTGAGCACTGATGCAGGGAAGGTATCAGTGCTCGTCTTGTTGGACCTCAGTGCAGCATTTGACACGATTGATCATAATATATTGTTAGAAAGGCTGGAAACTTGGGTGGGGTTAAATGTAACAGTCCTTAAATGGTTCAGGTCCTATTTGGAGGAAAGGAGTTACTTTGTGACTATTGGAAATTTTGAATCTGATCGAAAGGCCATGACATGTGGGGTCCCTCAAGGGTCAGTCCTTGGACCCCTGTTGTTCAGTCTGTATATGTTACCTTTGGGTCAAATGCTTCAGAACGCCGATGTTGACTATCATAGTTATGCAGATGACACACAACTGTATTTATCTATGTCCCCAAATGACAGCAGTTCTATTAACGCATTGTGTCATTCTCTAGAGCAAGTTAACAACTGGATGAACCAAAATTTCCTTCAGCTAAACGAAAACAAAACGGAGCTCATTGTTTTCGGCAATAAAGAAAAGAGGATTGCTGTTAAAAAAAACAGCTTGAGTCACTGTCTTTAGAAACTAAAGACCAAGTTCAAAATCTTGGGGTACTAATAGACTCAGACCTGACCTTCAGCAATCATATTAAATTCATCACTAAAATAGCCTTTTACCAGCTGAAAAACATATCCAGACTGAAGGACCGCATGCTTCAAGCAGACCAAGAGAAGCTTATCCATGCTTTTATCTCCAGCAGACTAGATTACTGTAACGGTCTCCTGACTGGACTCTCTCCAGAAAAGTAGGGAAAAGTAGATCTTTAACATTAAATTATGCGAGTACTGTAAGTAATATGAAGTCAAATTATAAATACCCCGAAAGGCGTGAATTTTGTCAGCAAGTTGAAATTTGAACGGTGTAAATCGGAAGTATAATATAGGAGTAGTTTGATTGCAAAAAGTGTTGAGAATAAAATGCTATAATAATAAGTATAACTAGACTAAGCAATTTCTGAAGAAATTGCGTGGGATGCTGAAAGCCGAATGCTAATAGCTGAATGCTAAGCTGACTGCTAATAGCAGAATGTTATTGTTATCATTGAAGTGTGAAATGTAATTGAGAGATGTCTTGCTGAACCAGAATGCATTAAATAAAACGTATGTTAAATTAATAAAGAAAGATACATTGGCTGTAAATTACATATGAGAAATTATGAATGAATTATAAATGAAAAGACTGACGTTTAAATTCAACCAGTCTTAGATTGAATTTGAACCCTCACCTCCTGTTTACTGTTCAATGAGCTACTGCACTGCCAATGTATCCACTGACCCACAGAAGACTTGGTGGCATCACTGAAGTGTTGTGAAATGGAAGCAGCGAATGTGTCTGAACATGCAATAAAATGTATGTTAAATAAAGAAAGATAAATTGGTTGTAAATTACAAATGAGAAATTATGGTTGAATTATAAATGAAAAGAAGAAAGTTTTAGTTTTAACTAAAAAAAAAAAAGAAGTATGTCTATGTCCAAAAGTTGCTCCGTCCGAGGTTTGAACCAGCGAACCACTCATCTGGCTGTCTTTGCTATTCACCTGGCGCAAGCGCTTAAGCCAGTGAGCCACCGGACCTGTGAGCAGTAGAGCGAATTGGCGTATTTGTAATTCAAAATGTCAACTGACGCTGAAAGTCATCAGCGCTGATTTGGGACACATGTGTTTGATCATGTCAGTATAACGCATTTCCTGGTGTGATAGTCAGTTGGTATACTTAATATCCGTTTATGTAATTGCCACAGACATATGTGCAATGTACAGTCGGCGGTGGGCTTTGAACCTGCGACCTCCTGCTTACTGTACATGCACTCTCCCAACTGCGCCACCGAGCAATATCAGAAAGAAAGTCAAGATGGTCTGTTGTATGTATGGAAGTGGGCGTGGAAAATGGGACTTAGAAAAAATTCAGTGTCAGTCCCATTAAAACTGAATGAGGAAAAGTGGATCTTTAACATTAAATTATGCGAGTACTGTAAGTAATATGAAGCATAATATAATATAATAATATAATGTAATATTTCAGCATCCCACAATAAAGGTTAGAAACAACATATGTGGGATGCTTTCAGCATCCCACAACTAGACTAAGCAATTTCTGAAGAAATTGCGTGGGATGCTGAAAGCCGAATGCTAATAGCTGAATGCTAAGCTGACTGCTAATAGCAGAATGCTAATGAAGGAACTTGTTGTATTATGACTAAACTGAGAAAAAAAAAAAAAAGTTGCTCCATCCGAGGTTTGAACCAGCAAACCATTCATCGGGCTGTCTTTGCTATTCACCTGGCGGAAGCGCTTAAGCCAGTGAGCCACCAGACCTGTGAGCAGCAGAGCGAATTGGCGTATTTGTATTTTAAAGTGTCACCTGATGAAAGCCAGCGCTAATTTGGGACACGTGTTTGATCATGTCAGTATAACGCATTTCCTGGTATGTTAGTCAGTTGGTATACTTAATATCCGTTTATGTAAAAGCCGAATGCTAATAGCTGAATTCTAAGCTGACTGCTAATAGCAGAATGCTATTGTAATCATTGAAGTGTGAAATGTAATTGAGAGATGTCTTGCTGAACCAGAATGCATTAAATAAAACGTATGTTAAATGAATAAAGAAAGATACATTGGCTGTAAATTACATATGAGAAATTATGAATGAATTATAAATGAAAAGACTGAAGTTTAAATTCAACCAGTCTGAGACTGATATTGAACCCTCACCAGTTTACTGTTCAATGAGCTACTGCACTGCCAATCTATCCACTGACCCACAGAAGACTTGGGGCATCACTGAAGTGTGAAATGGAAGCAGCGAATGTGTCTGAACATGCAATAAAATGTATGTTAAATGAATAAAGAAAGATAAATTGGTTGTAAATTACAAATGAGAAATTATGGATGAATTATAAATAAAAAGACGAAAGTTTTGTGTCATTTAACATGAAATTATGCGACTACTGTAAGTTATATGAAAAATTAAAATTAAAAACATAAAATTTGTATGCGGTATTGCAGTATTGTTACCAACTCCCCCCTTTTGAGACATCTTTATGGCTCACAACTCAAAATCATTATCCAACCAACTTAAATGTTCACTTCATATAAACTTATGCAATTTACATGCAAATGTATGCCCCCTGTAAATGTGCAGAAATCGTCAAAAATGGGACATTCAAAAATTCGTAGCTCGCTTCCTGTTTATTTTAGCATATGGGTCCAAGAGACTTTTTTGTAGGTCTTGGGCTCCCTCATACACCTAAAAATTTCCGAAGATGTCGCTTAAACTTACAAGCGGGGCTGCTTCGTTAAAAAATTCTAGGGGGCGCTATGGAGTCATTTTTGTAAAAATAGGACAATGCATGATAAAATATAATATCATTTTGCCAGGCCAGATATGTGTGCCAAGTTTCATGAGTTTCTGTGCATGTTTAGACCCTCAAAATCGGCGTTGTTTTCTTGGCGAACAGCGCTTAGCCACGCCCACAGCGATTCGCGAAAACTCACAAACTTTGTGTTGTAACATAATGAAGGCAGGAACCCTCATCTGAGCAAATATGAGGTAGGTCCAGTTAACGTGGTTGGAGAAAAACATTGAAGAAAAATCAAAAGAAAAAAAAATGCCAATAGGTGGCGCTATCAGTAAGATAAAATATAAGTTCGTAGATGTCTTTAGGGCTGGACTCTCATCAAATGTGTGAAATTTTGAGAAGATAGGATCATCTCGGTCAAGTTAATGCAGCTTTTATTGTCACGAAAAATCTTCTTATTTTGCATCACCGTAGCGGCCACGCCCATTATCGAAAAGTTACAATATTCGGTGTGGGGCATGATCAACATCTTAAGGCTTTTCTGACCAATTTTCAACTGGATCCCTTCAACGAGCTCAGCACAGCAGCTAAAAACGTAAAGTATGACATTTATTGTTACCACTAGGTGGCGCTATATGTATAACTGAATTTTATCATATAGATGTTTTCAGGCCGTGACTATTACATTGCCTGAGAAGTTTGAGATTTTTTGGAGTTTGAACATGGGAGTTATTAACCATTTGCTCTTTCTGGACAAATGAAATTTTAAAGGCAATATTTGATGCCCCGCCCCTGTCATATAGTATTTCGAAAAGGCAAGATTTTTTTGCCCAGTTGTTCTCTCAGGTCTTGAGATGATAAATGCTAAGTTTGAAGTCAATTGGATGAAAAATGTTTGCAAAGGGGGAAAAAGCATGACCACAGTGAATGTGCCAAAATAGGCCAAAATTGGACATTAAAAAATTCATAGCTCACTTTCTGTACATTTTAGCCACATGGTCCCAATAGACTTTTTTGCGCGTCTCGGGATGCTACACGTGCCTGCCAATTTTCGTTGCTCTAGCTCAAACGTGCCGGGCTTGGTTTTTATTTTTCTACGCTAGGGGGCGCTATAGAGTCGCGTTGTTATGACGACTTCATAATATCAAATTTTTCGCCGGGCCTGAGGAGTGTGCAAAGTTTGGTGAGTTTTCGTGAATGTTTAGGTACCCAAAATCGCGATCGTTTGCGGAGAATAAAGAAGAAGAAGAAGAAGAACTAGAGCTGCGAGCAGCTATAAAGGGCCCTCGCAACCCGTGCCACATTGGGGTATTTGCACGTCGGGGTACTGGCACGTTAGGGTACTGTTTCATAAGAAACCGTCTAAATTGTAAATGTTTTTGCCATGCTTTTTGTGTTTGTTCACATTGCTATGGAATACTTTGTCTAGGTATTCGGCTGATAGGTATGCCTCCCAATATTCACACATCTAGCTGAATCATATAAAAAACATTTTTCTTTGCAAACAATGCATCGCTACAGCAAAGGCGTGCGACAAAATAAAAAATTTCAATAACTTTTCATCTTAAATATCTTAAGATGAAACGCGCCAAAGAATATATGACGCCTATAACAGGCCCCAAAAATGGCAACAAATACCAAAGTTAATCAAAATGGCAGACTTCCTGTTTGGTTTAGCATATGGCTTTAGAAACTTTTTTGTAAGTCTTAGGCTGATAGGTATCCAAATTTTTTCACATCTAGCTGAATCATACATTTCCAAAAGCTTCATAAAAATGTAGAGATGGCGCCATTGAGCCATTTATTGATAATTGCAGAAAAACTCTAAAATGTTCATTTTTATGGCAAGTTTGATGTGTGTGCAAAGTTTCATGAGTTTTCGCATGTTTAGACAAAAAAAAAAAGCAGCATTTTACTTGGCAAACAATGCACCGTATGGCAACGGCGTGCGACAAAATAAAACACTTTCGATAACTTTGCATCTTAAACATCTTAAGATGAAGCACACCAAGTTTGAAGACAGTCGGATAAATTTTGTAGGAGGAGTTCGTTAAAGTATGACCCCTAAAAAAGGCCACAAAAAATGGCGACAAATCCCAACGTAAATTAAAATGGCGTACTTCCTGTTTGGTTTAGCAGATGGTTCCAAGAGACTTTTTTGTACATCGTGGGCTCTTATGTATGCCTCTAAATTATCATAGCGCTAGGTGAAACGTACAACCGGGAATGCTTCGTTAAAGAGGAGTTTTTTAGCTCAAAATGTGATGCCCGGCCCCTACGGGACTTCCTGTTGGGTTTAGCACATGGCACCAAGAGACTTTTTTGTACATCGTGGGCTGTTACATGGGTCTCCAAATTTTCGTAGCTCTAGCTGCTTCGTACAACTGGGAATGCTTCATTAAGAAGGAATTTTTTCCTTTGCAAACTGTGCATGCCACGGCAACAGCGTGCGACGAAATAAAAAGCTTTCAATAACTTTTCATCTTCAACATCTTAAGATGAATCACACCAAGTTTGGAGATGATCGGATAAACTCTGTAGGAGGAGTTCGTTAAAATAAGACCCCTATGAAATGGCCCAAAAAATGGCAACACGTTCCAAAGTAAATCAAAATGGCGGACTTCCTGTTCGGTTTAGCATATGGTTCAAAAAGAGTTTTTTGTACCTTGAGGGCTGTTACATATGTCTTCAAATTTTGGTAACTCTAGGTGAAATGTACAGCCGGGAATGCTTCATTAAGTTAGAATTTTGAAACACAAAATTTGATGCCTCGCCTCTGGCGGACTTCCTGTTAGGTTTAGCATATGGCACCAACAGGCTTTTTTGTAGTTCTTAGTCTGTTACATATGTGTACCAATTTTCGTAGCTCTAGATTAAACGTACCACCGGCAATGCTTCGTAAGAATTTTGAAACTGTAAATTTGATGCCCCGCCACCGTCATATAGTATGTCAAAAACTTTGGATTTTTTACCATGATGTTGTCCCAGGTGTTGAGATGGTACAGCCCAAGTTTGAAGTCAATCGGGTTAACCGTGTAGGAGAAGCGGGCAAAAGTATGACCCCTGTAAATGTGCAGAAATGGGCCAAAATTGGGCATTCAAATACTCATACCTCACTTCCTGTCTATTTTAGGGTACACATATCAAAGAGGTTTTTGTTCATCTGGATGTGCTACAGGTGCCACACAATTTTCGTAGCCATAGGCAAATCGTAGCGGGACAGGGATCCGTTAAACCTATGTAGGTGGCGCTACAGAGCCATTTTTCTGTTATCATGTATGGCGACTTTAAAATATCAAATTTTTCACCAGGCCCGATCTGCGTGTAAAGTTTGGTGAGTTTTCGTTCATGTTTAGTGCCTCAAAAATGTGGTTGTTTGCGGAAAAGAATAATAACAAAGAAAAAGAAGAAGAAGAATAACTAGAGCTGCGAGCAGCTATAAAGGGCCCTCGCAACCCGTGCCACGTTGGGGTATTTGCACGTCGGGGTACTGGCACGTTAGGGTACTGTTTCATAAGAAACCGTCTAAATTGTAAATGTTTTGCCATGCTTTTTGTGTTTGTTCACATTGCTATGGAATGCTTTGTCGAGGTATTCGGCTGATAGGTATGCCTCCCAATATTCACACATCTTGCTGAATCATATAAAAAAAAAAAATTCTTTGCAAACAATGCATCGCTACAGCAAAGGCGTGCCACGTTGGGGTACTTGCACGTCGGGGTACTGGCACGTTGGGGTACTGTCAAATAGGACAAGGACCATCTAAAATGTTTTTGACAAGCCTTGTGTGTGCAAAGTTTAATCAAAACGCAAAATATGGTGCGCAATTCCCAAAATAAATTCAAAATGGCGGACTTCCTTTTAGGTTTAGCATACGGCTACAGAATACTTTTTGTATGTCTTAAGCTAATAGGTATGCCTCCCAGTTTTCACAAATCTAGGTCAAGTCATCTTTAGTTGTGTATCGCTTGAATCATACAATTGGAAATGCTCCATAAAAATGCATAGAGGGCGCTATTGAGCACAACGTTGGGTTACTTGCACGTCGGGGTACTGGCACGTTGGGGTACTGTTACATGGAACAAGGACCATTTAAAATGTTAGTTTTTTCCATGCCTTGTCTTTGCAAAGTTTAATGAAGAAGGCCAAAAATTATGTATAATTCCCAAAATAAAATCAAAATAGCGGACTTCCTCTTTGGTTTGGCAAATGGCTACATAATACTTTTTTGTAGGTCTAGCATAATCATACAATCGGAAATGCTTCATAAAAATGTCTAGAGGGCGCTATTTATTGCAAATTGCACAATAAATCTCTGAAAATTCATGTTCATGACAAGTCTGATGTGTTTGCAAAGTTTCATGAGTTTTCATGTGTATAAAAAAAAAAAAAAGCAGCACTTGACAACTGTTACATGGAACAAGGACCATTTAAAATGTTAGTTTTTTCCATGCCTTGTCTGTGCAAAGTTGAATGAAAAAGGCCAAAAATGATGTAGAATTCCCAAAATAAAATCAAAATAGCGGACTTCCTCTTTGGTTTGGCAAATGGCTACATAATACTTTTTTGTAGGTCTAGCATAATCATACAATCGGAAATGCTTCATAAAAAGGTCTAGAGGGCGCTATTTATTGCAAATTGCACAATAAATCTCTGAAAATTCATGTTCATGACAAGTCTGATGTGTTTGCAAAGTTCCATGAGTTTTCATGTGTATAAAAAAAAAAAAGCAGCACTTGACAAACAATGCATTGCTATGGCAACAGCGTGTTACAAAATAAAAAACTTTCGATTACTTTGCATCTTAAACATCTTAAGATGAAACACACCAAGTTTGAAGACAGTCGGATAAATTTTGTAGGAGGGGTTCGTTAAAATATGACCCCTGAAAGTTTTTCCTTGCCCGGTTGGAGGGTTAGATCAGGGGATGTCGCAACTTGTTTGTGGTTAAGTGCTACAGAAGTAAATGTGTCTTAACAACCTCATGATTGAATGTGTTTTCAATTCTCTAGGATGTGATTGGATTGTATCAATTAAATGTTCTTATAACTGATTCAGTGAGTAGTAAAAATAGTGTGTCAAGTATAATGACATGAAATATAAGGAATACAAAAAACAAAACAAGAACCCTCTAAATTACACATTTTGTTCCAGGCTTTATGTGCGTGCATAGTTTGAGTATACACCTAGGTTTAGGCCAGGAGTGTTCAAACCTTTTGCAAAGAGGGCCGGGTATGGTAAGGTGAAAATGTGTGGGGCCTAATCAACCATTTAGTTTAGCCTGACATAATTTTTTTACATGCATATGTAAATATATATATGTGGACAAATGTGTACATATGTCTACAAATTTTTGTAGCTCGAGCTGCTTCGTCCAACTGGGAACGCTGCATTAAGAAGGATTTTTTTTTCCTTTGCCAACAGTGCATGCCACGACAACAGCGAGCGATGAAATAAAAAGCTTTCAATAACTTTTCATCGTCAACATCTTAAGATGAATCACACCAAGTTTGAAGATGATCGGATAAACTCTGTAAGAGGAGTTCGTTAAAATAGGACCCCTATGAAATGGCCAAAAAAATGGGAACACGTTCCAAAGTAAATCAAAATGGTGGACTTTCTGTTAGGTTTAGCATATGGTTCAAAAAGAGTTTTTTGTACCTTGAGGGCTGTTACATATGTCTTTAAATTTTGGTAACTCTAGGTGAAATGTACAGCCGGGAATGCTTCATTAAGTAAGAATTTTGAAACTCCAAATTTGATGCCCCGCCTCTGGCGGACTTCCTGTTGGGTTTAGCATATGGCACCAACAGACTTTTTTGTAGGTCATAGTCTGTTACATATGTGTACCAATTTTCGTAGCTCTAGGTTAAACATACAACCGGCAATACTACGTTTAGTAAGAGTTTTGAAACTCTAAATTTGATGCCCCACCGCCGTCATATAGTATGTCGAAAACTTTAGATTTTTTACCATGGTGTTGTCCCAGGTCTTGAGATGGTACATCCCAAGTTTGAAGTCAATTGGATTAACCGTGTAGGAGAAGCAGGCAAAAGTATGACCCCTGTAAATGTGCAAAAATTGGCCAAAATTGGACATTTAAATACTCATATCTCACTTCCTGTCTATTTTAGGGTACACACATCAAAGAGGTTTTTGTTCATCTGGATGTGCTACAGGTGCCACACAATTTTCATAGCCGTCGGACAATCGTAGCGGGCCAGGGATCTGTTTAACCTATGTAGGTGGCGCTATGGAGCCATTTTTCTGTTATCACCTATGGCGACTTTAAAATATCAAATTTTTCGCCAGGCCTGACGTGTGTGTAAAGTTTGGTGAGTTTTCGTTCACGTTTAGTGTCTCAAAAATGTGATTGTTTGCGGAAAAGAATAATAACAAATAAAAAGAAGAACTAGAGCTGCGAGCAGCTATAAAGGGCCCTCGCAACCCGTGCCACGTTGGGGTATTTGCACGTCGGGGTACTGGCACGTTAGGGTACTGTTTCATAAGAAACCGTCTAAATTGTAAATGTTTTGCCATGCTTTTTGTGTTTGTTCACATTGCTATGGAATGCTTTGTCGAGGTATTCGGCTGATAGGTATGCCTCCCAATATTCACACATCTAGCTGAATCATATAAAAAAAAAAAATTCTTTGCAAACAATGCATCGCTACAGCAAAGGCGTGCCACGTTGGGGTACTTGCACGTCGGGGTACTGGCACGTTGGGGTACTGTCAAATAGGACAAGGACCATCTAAAATGTTTTTGACAAGCCTTGTGTGTGCAAAGTTTAATCAAAACGCAAAATATGGTGCGCAATTCCCAAAATAAATTCAAAATGGCGGACTTCCTTTTAGGTTTAGCATACGGCTACAGAATACTTTTTGTAGGTCTTAAGCTAATAGGTATGCCTCCCAGTTTTCACAAATCTAGGTCAAGTCATCTTTAGTTGTGTATCGCTTGAATCATACAATTGGAAATGCTCCATAAAAATGCATAGAGGGCGCTATTGAGCACAACGTTGGGTTACTTGCACGTCAGGGTACTGGCACGTTGGGGTACTGTTACATGGAACAAGGACCATTTAAAATGTTAGTTTTTTCCATGCCTTGTCTGTGCAAAGTTTAATGAAGAAGGCCAAAAATTATGTATAATTCCCAAAATAAAATCAAAATAGCGGACTTCCTCTTTGGTTTGGCAAATGGCTACATAATACTTTTTTGTAGGTCTAGCATAATCATACAATCGGAAATGCTTCATAAAAAGGTCTAGAGGGCGCTATTTATTTCAAATTGCACAATAAATCTCTGAAAATTCATGTTCATGACAAGTCTGATGTGTTTGCAAAGTTCCATGAGTTTTCATGTGTATAAAAAAAAAAAAGCAGCACTTGACAAACAATGCATTGCTATGGCAACAGCGTGTTACAAAATAAAAAACTTTCGATTACTTTGCATCTTAAACATCTTAAGATGAAACACACCAAGTTTGAAGACAGTCGGATAAATTTTGTAGGAGGGGTTCGTTAAAATATGACCCCTGAAAGTTTTTCCTTGCCCGGTTGGAGGGTTAGATCAGGGGATGTCGCAACTTGTTTGTGGTTAAGTGCTACAGAAGTAAATGTGTCTTAACAACCTCATGATTGAATGTGTTTTCAATTCTCTAGGATGTGATTGGATTGTATCAATTAAATGTTCTTATAACTGATTCAGTGAGTAGTAAAAATAGTGTGTCAAGTATAATGACATGAAATATAAGGAATACAAAAAACAAAACAAGAACCCTCTAAATTACACATTTTGTTCCAGGCTTTATGTGCGTGCATAGTTTGAGTATACACCTAGGTTTAGGCCAGGAGTGTTCAAACCTTTTGCAAAGAGGGCCGGGTATGGTAAGGTGAGAATGTGTGGGGCCTAATCAACCATTTAGTTTAGCCTGACATAATTTTTTTACATGCATATGTAAATATATATATGTGGACAAATGTGTACATATGTCTACAAATTTTTGTAGCTCGAGCTGCTTCGTCCAACTGGGAACGCTGCATTAAGAAGGATTTTTTTTTCCTTTGCCAACAGTGCATGCCACGACAACAGCGTGCGACGAAATAAAAAGCTTTCAATAACTTTTCATCGTCAACATCTTAAGATGAATCACACCAAGTTTGAAGATGATCGGATAAACTCTGTAGGAGGAGTTCGTTAAAATAAGACCCCTATGAAATGGCCAAAAAAATGGCAACATGTTCCAAAGTAAATCAAAATGGCAGACTTCCTGTTAGGTTTAGCATATGGTTCAAAAAGAGTTTTTTGTACCTCGAGGGCTGTTACATATGTCTTCAAATTTTGGTCACTCTAGGTGAAACGTACAGCCGGAAATGCTTCATTAAGTAAAAATTTTGAAATGCAAAATTTGATGCCCTGCCTCTGGCGGACTTCCTGTTAGGTTTAGCATATGGCACCAACAGGCTTTTTTGTAGATCATAGTCTGTTACATATGTGTACCAATTTTCGTAGCTCTAGATTAAACGTATAACCGGCAATACTTCAGATGAAACATGCCAAAGAATGAAGACAATCTGATAAGTTTTGTAGAAAATATGAGGCCTATAAAAGGCCCCCAAAAAATGGCTACAAATAGCAAAGTAAATCAAAATGCCGGACTTCCTGTTTGGCTTAGCATATGGTTCTAAAAGACTTTTTTGTACATCGTGGGCTCTTATGTATGCCTCCAAATTATCATAGCGCTAGGTGAAAGGTACAACCGGGAATGCTTCGTTAAAGAGGAGTTTTTTAGCTCAAAAAGTGATGCCCGGCCCTTGCGGGACTTCCTGTTGGGTTTAGCACAAAGCAGCAAGAGACTTTTTTTGTACATCGTGGGCTGTTACATATGTCTACAAATTTTCGTAGCTCTAGCTGCTTCGTACAACTGAGAATTCTTCATTAAGAAGAATTTTTTTCCTTTGCAAACAAGTGCATGCCACGACAACAGCGTGCAGCGAAATAAAAAGCTTTCAATAACTTTTCATCTTCAACATCTTAAGATGAATCACACCAAGTTTGAAGATGATCGTATAAACTCTGTAAGAGGAGTTCGTTAAAATAGGACCCCTATGAAATGGCCAAAAAAATGGGAACACGTTCCAAAGTAAATCAAAATGGTGGACTTTCTGTTAGGTTTAGCATATGGTTCAAAAAGAGTTTTTTGTACCTTGAGGGCTGTTACATATGTCTTTAAATTTTGGTAACTCTAGGTGAAACGTACAGCCGGGAATGCTTCATTAAGTAAGAATTTTGAAACTCCAAATTTGATGCCCCGCCTCTGGCGGACTTCCTGTTGGGTTTAGCATATGGCACCAACAGACTTTTTTGTAGGTCATAGTCTGTTACATATGTGTACCAATTTTCGTAGCTCTAGGTTAAACATACAACCGGCAATACTACGTTTAGTAAGAGTTTTGAAACTCTAAATTTGATGCCCCACCGCCGTCATATAGTATGTCGAAAACTTTAGATTTTTTACCATGGTGTTGTCCCAGGTCTTGAGATGGTACATCCCAAGTTTGAAGTCAATTGGATTAACCGTGTAGGAGAAGCAGGCAAAAGTATGACCCCTGTAAATGTGCAAAAATTGGCCAAAATTGGACATTTAAATACTCATATCTCACTTCCTGTCTATTTTAGGGTACACACATCAAAGAGGTTTTTGTTCATCTGGATGTGCTACAGGTGCCACACAATTTTCATAGCCGTCGGACAATCGTAGCGGGCCAGGGATCTGTTTAACCTATGTAGGTGGCGCTATGGAGCCATTTTTCTGTTATCACCTATGGCGACTTTAAAATATCAAATTTTTCGCCAGGCCTGACGTGTGTGTAAAGTTTGGTGAGTTTTCGTTCACGTTTAGTGTCTCAAAAATGTGATTGTTTGCGGAAAAGAATAATAACAAATAAAAAGAAGAAGAATAACTAGAGCTGCGAGCAGCTATAAAGGGCCCTCGCAACCCGGGCCACGTTGGGGTACTTGCACGTCGGGGTACTGGCACGTTGGGGTACTGTCAAATAGGACAAGGACCATCTTAAATTTTTTTTGACAAGCCTTGTGTGTGCAAAGTTTAATCAAAACGCAAAATATGGTGCGCAATTCCCAAAATAAATTCAAAATGTCGGACTTCCTTTTAGGTTTAGCATACGGCTACAGAATACTTTTTGTAGGTCTTAAGCTAATAGGTATGCCTCCCAGTTTTCACAAATCTAGGTCAAGTCATCTTTAGTTGTGTATCGCTTGAATCATACAATTGGAAATGCTCCATAAAAATGCATAGAGGGCGCTATTGAGCACAACGTTGGGTTACTTGCACGTCAGGGTACTGGCACGTTGGGGTACTGTTACATGGAACAAGGACCATTTAAAATGTTAGTTTTTTCCATGCCTTGTCTGTGCAAAGTTTAATGAAAAAGGCCAAAAATGATGTATAATTCCCAAAATAAAATTAAAATAGCGGACTTCCTCTTTGGTTTGGCAAATGGCTACATAATACTTTTTTGTAGGTCTAGCATAATCATACAATCGGAAATGCTTCATAAAAATGTCTAGAGGGCGCTATTTATTGCAAATTGCACAATAAATCTCTGAAAAATCATGTTCATGACAAGTCTGATGTGTTTGCAAAGTTTCATGAGTTTTCATGTGTATAAAAAAAAAAAAAAGCAGCACTTGACAAACAATGCATTGCTATGGCAACAGCGTGTTACAAAATAAAAAACTTTCAATAACTTTTCATTTTCAACATCTTAAGATGAATCACACCAAGTTTGAAGATGATCGGATAAACTCTGTAGGAGGAGTTTGTTAAAATATGACCCCTATGAAATGGCCCAAAAAAATGGCAACACATTCCAAAGTAAATCAAAATGGCGGACGTCCTGTTAGGTTTAGCATATGGTTCAAAAAGAGTTTTTTGTACCTCGAGGGCTGTTATATACCTCTACAAATGTTGGTAACTCTATGTGAAACGTACAGCCGGGTATGCTTTGTTAAAGAGGAGTTTTTTATCTCAAAATGTGATGCCCGGCCCCTGGGGGACTTCCTGTTGGGTTTAGCACAGGGCACCAAGAGACTTTTTTGTACATCTTGGGCTGTTACATATGTCTACAAATTTTCGTAGCTCTAGCTGCTTCGTACAAATGGGAATGCTTCTTTAAGGATATTTTTTTCCCTTTAAAAACAGTGCATGCCATGACAACAGCGTGCGACGAAATACAAAGCTTTCAATAACTTTTCATCTTCAACATCTTAAGATGAATCACACCAAGTTTGAAGATGATCGGATAAACACTGTAGGAGGAGTTCGTTAAAATAAGACCCCAATGAAATGGCCAAAAAAATGGCAACACGTTCCAAAATAAATCAAAATGGTGGACTTCCTGTTAGGTTAAGCATATGGTTCAAAAAGAGTTTTTTGTAGGTCATAGCCTGTTACATATGTTTACCAATTTTCGTAGCTCTAGATTAAACGTACAACCGGCAATGCTTCGTGAAGTAAGAATTTTTAAACTCTAAATTTGATGCGCCGCCGCCGTCATATAGTATATCAAAAACTTTTCATTTTTCACAATGATGTTGTCCCAGGTGTTGAGATGGTACATCCCAAGTTTGAAGTCAATCGGGTTAACCGTGTAGGAGAAGCGGGCAAAAGTATGACCCCTGTAAATGTGCAAAAATTGGCAAAAATTGGACATTTAAATACTCATACCTCACTTTCTGTCTATTTTAGGGTACACACTTCAAAGAGGTTTTTGTTCATTGGGATGTGCTACAGGTGCCACACAATTTTCATAGCCGTCGGACAATCGTAGCGGGATAGGGATCCGTTTAACCTATGTAGGGGGCGCTAAGGAGCCATTTTTCTGTTATCATGTATGGCGACTTTAAAATATCAAATTTTTCGCCAGGCCTGATGTGCGTGTAAAGTTTGGTGAGTTTTCGGTCACGTTTAGTGTCTCAAAAATGCGATTGTTTGCGGAGAAGAATAATAATAAGAATAATAATAATAAGAAGAATTCCTACAAAAACAATAGGGCCTCGCAGCGGCACCGCCGCCGCCGCTGCTCGGGCCCTAATAATAAGAATTCCTTGAAAAACAATAGGGACCTCGCAGCGGTCGCTGCTCGGGCCCTAACTAGAGCTGCGAGCAGCTATAAAGGGCCCTCGCAACCCGGGCCACGTTGGGGTACTTGCACGTCGGGGTACTGGCACGTTGAGGTACTGTCAAATAGGACAAGGACCATCTAAAATGTTTTTGACAAGCCTTGTGTGTGCAAAGTTTAATCAAAACGCAAAATATGGTGTGCAATTCCCAAAATAAATTCAAAATGGTGGACTTCCTTTTAGTTTTAGCATACGGCTACAGAATACTTTTTATAGGTCTTAGACTAATAGGTATGCCTCTGAGTTTTCACAAATCTCGGTCAAGTCAAGTCATCTTTAGTTATTTCGCGCTTGAATCATCCAATCGGAAATGCTCCATAAAAATGTATAGAGGGCGCGATTTATTGCAAATTGCACAAGAAATCTCTAAAAATTCATGTTCATGACAAGTCTGATGTGTGTGCAAAGTTTCATGAGTTTTCACACATGTATAGACCAAAAAAATAAGCAGCACTTTACTTGGCAAACAATGCATCGCTATGGCAACAGCATGTGACAAAATAAAAAACTTTCGATAACTTTGCATCTTAAACATCTTAAGATGAAACACACCAAGTTTGAAGACGGTCGGATGAATTTTGTACGAGGAGTTCGTGAAAATATGACCCCTAAGAAAGGCCACAAAAAATGGCTACAAATGCCGACGTAAATCAAAATGGCGGACTTCCTGTTTGGTTTAGCAGATGGTTCCATGAGACTTTTTTGTACATCGTGGGCTCTTATGTATGCCTCCAAATTATCATTGCGCTAGGTGAAACGTACAACCGGGAATGCTTCGTTAAAGAGGAGTTTTTTTAGCTCAAAATGTGATGCCCGGCCCCTGCGGGACTTCCTATTTGGTTTAGCACATTGCACCAAGAGACTTTTTTTTGTACATCCTGGGCTGTTACATATGTCTACAATTTTTCGTCGCTCTTGCTGCTTCGTACAACTGGGAATGCTTCATTAAGAAGGATTTTTTTCCTTTGCAAAAAGTGCATGCCACGACAACAGCGTGTGACGAAATAAAAAACTTTCAATAACTTTTCATTTTCAACATCTTAAGATGAATCACACCAAGTTTGAAGATGATCGGATAAACTCTGTAGGAGGAGTTTGTTAAAATATGACCCCTATGAAATGGCCCAAAAAAATGGCAACACATTCCAAAGTAAATCAAAATGGCGGACGTCCTGTTAGGTTTAGCATATGGTTCAAAAAGAGTTTTTTGTACCTCCAGGGCTGTTATATACCTCTACAAATTTTGGTAACTCTAGGTGAAACGTACAGCCGGGTATGCTTCGTTAAAGAGGAGTTGTTTTCGCTCAAAATGTGATGCCCGGCCCCTGGGGGACTTCCTGTTGGGTTTAGCACAGGGCACCAAGAGACTTTTTTGTACATCTTGGGCTGTTACATATGTCTACAAATTTTCGTAGCTCTTGCTGCTTCGTACAAATGGGAATGCTTCTTTAAGTATATTTTTTTTCCTTTGCAAACAGTGCATGCCATGACAACAGTGTGCGACGAAATACAAAGCTTTCAATAACTTTTCATCTTCAACATCTTAAGATGAATCACACCAAGTTTGAAGATGATCGGATAAACACTGTAGGAGGAGTTCGTTAAAATAAGACCCCAATGAAATGGCCAAAAAAATGGCAACACGTTCCAAAATAAATCAAAATGGTGGACTTCCTGTGAGGTTTAGCATATGGTTCAAAAATAGTTTTTTGTAGGTCATAGCCTGTTACATATGTGTACCAATTTTCGTAGCTCTAGATTAAACGTACAACCGGCAATGCTTTGTGAAGTAAGAATTTTTAAACTCTAAATTTGATGCGTCACCGCCGTCATATAGTATATCAAAAACTTTAGATTTTTTACAATGATGTTTCCCAGGTGTTGAGATGGTCCATCCCAAGTTTGAACTCAATCGGGTTAACCGTGTAGGAGAAGCGGGCAAAAGTATGACCCCTGTAAATGTGCAAAACTGGGCCAAAATTGGACATTCAGATGATTATACCTCACTTTCTGTCTATTTTAGGGTACACACATCAAAGAGGTCTTTGTTCATCTGGATGTGCTACGGGTGCCACACAATTTTCGTCGCCATAGGACAATCATAGCGGGACAGGGATCTGTTTAACCTATGAAAGGTGGCGCTATGGAGCCATTTTTCTGTTATCATGTATGGTGACTTTAAATATAAAATTTTTCGCCAGGCCTGATGTGCGTGTAAAGTTTGGTGAGTTTTCGTTCACGTTTAGCGTCTCAAAAATGCGATTGTTTGCGGAGAAGAATAATAATAAGAATAACTAGAGCTGCGAGCAGCTATAAAGGGCCCTCGCAACCCGGGCCACGTTGGGGTATTTGCACGTCGGGGTACTGGCATGTTGGGGTACTGTCAAATAGGAAACCATCTAAATTGTAAACGTTTTTGCCATGCTTTGTGTTTTTAAAGTTTCATGGAAAGGCCAAAAACGATGCACAATTAACAAAATAAAATCAAAATGGATTGGCACATGGCTATATAGAATACTTTTTGAATATATTCGGCATGCCTGCCAATATTCACACATCTAGCTGAATCATATAATCGGAAAGACTTCATAAAAATGTCTAGAGGGCGCTATTGAGCCATTTATTACAAATAGCACAACAAATCTCTAAATAAAATATTCATGTTCTAGACAGGTCTGGTGCGTGTGCAAAGTTTTGTGAGTTTTCACCCATATTTAGACTCTCAAAAAAGCATTTTTCTTCACAAACAATGCATGGCTACAGCAAAGGCGTGTGACAAAATAAAAAAATTCAATAACTTTTCATCTTAAATATCTTAAGATGAAACACGCCAAAGAATGAAGACGATCTGATAAGTTCTGTTGAAAATATGACCCCTATAAAAGGCCCCAAAAAATGGCTACAAATACCAAAGTAAATCAAAATGGCAGACTTCCTTTTTGATTCAGCATATGGCTTTAGAAACCTTTTTGTAAGTCTTAGGCTGATAGGTATCCCAATTTTTACAAATCTAGCTGAATCATAAAACACAAAACATTTGCAAAAGCTTCATAAAAATGTCTAGAGGGCGCTATTGAACCATTTATTGCAAATTGAATAAGAAATCTCTAAAATATTAATGCTGATGACAAGCCTGATGTGTGTGTAAAGTTTCATGAGTTTTTGCACATGTTTAGACCAAAAAAAAAAAGTAACATTTTACTTGGCAAACAATGCATCGCCATGACAACGGCGTGCGACAAAATAAATAACTTTCGATAACTTTGCATCTTAAACATCTTAAGATGAAGCACACCAAGTTTAAAGACAGTCGGATAAATTTTGTAGGAGGAGTTCGTTAAAATATGACCCCTAAAAAAGGCCACAAAAAATGGCTACAAATCCCAACGTAAATCAAAATGGTGGACTTCCTGATTGGTTTAGCATATTGCTCCAAGAGACTTTTTTTGTACATCCTGAGCTCTTATGTTTGCCTGCAAATTATCATAGCTTTAGGTGTTTAATCAAAACGCAAAATATGGTGTGCAATTCCCATGCATTGCTATGGCAACAGCGTGTGACAAAATAAAAAACTTTCGATTACTTTGCATCTTAAACATCTTAATATGAAACATACCAAGTTTGAAGACAGTCGGATAAATTTTGTAGGAGGGGTTCGTTAAAATATGACCCCTGAAAAAGGCCACAAAAAATGGCAACAAATCCCATCATAAATCAAAATGGCGGACTTCCTGTTTGGTTTAGCCCATGGTTCCAAGAGACTTTTTTGTACATCGTGGGCTCTTATGTATGCCTGCAAATTATCATAGCGCTAGGTGAAACGTACAACCGGGAATGCTTAGTTAAAGAGGAGTTTTTTAGCTCAAAATGTGATGCCCGGCCCCTGGGGGACTTCCTGTTGCGTTTAGCACATGGCACCAAGAGACATTTTTGTAGATCCTGGGCTGTTACATATGTCTACAATTTTTCGTCACTCTAGCTGCTTCGTACAACTGGGAATGCTTCATTAAGAAGGATTTTTTTCCTTTGCAAAAAGTGCATGCCACGATAACAGCATGTGACGAAATAAAAAACTTTCAATAACTTTTCATTTTCAACATCTTAAGATGAATCACACCAAGTTTGAAGATGATCGGATAAACTCTGTAGGAGGAGTTTGTTAAAATATGACCCCTATTAAATGGCCAAAAAAAATGGCAACACATTCCAAAGTAAATCAAAATGGCGGACGTCCTGTTAGGTTTAGCATATGGTTCAAAAAGAGTTTTTTGTAAATCGAGGGCTGTTATATACCTCTACAAATTTTGGTAACTCTAGGTGAAACGTACAGCCGGGTATGCTTTGTTAAAGAGGAGTTTTTTTTAGCTCAAAATGTGATGCCCGGCCCCTGGGGGACTTCCTGTTGGGTTTAGCACAGGGCACCAGGAGACTTTTTTGTACATCTTGGGCTGTTACATATGTCTACAAATTTTCGTAGCTCTAGCTGCTTCGTACAACTGGCAATGCTTCTTTAAGGATATTTTTTTTCCTTTGCAAACAGTGCATGCCATGACAACAGCGTGCGACGAAATACAAAGCTTTCAATAACTTTTCATCTTCAACATCTTAAGATGAATCACACCAAGTTTGAAGATGATCGGATAAACACTGTAGGAGGAGTTCGTTAAAATAAGACTCCAATGAAATGGCCAAAAAAATGGCAACACGTTCCAAAATAAATCAAAATGGTGGACTTCCTGTTAGGTTTAGCATATGGTTCAAAAAGAGTTTTTTGTAGGTCATAGCCTGTTACATATGTGTACCAATTTTCGTAGCTCTAGATTAAACGTACAACCGGCAATGCCTCGTGAAGTAAGAATTTTTAAACTCTAAATTTGATGCGCCGCCGCCGTCATATAGTATATCAAAAACTTTTCATTTTTCACAATGATGTTGTCCCAGGTGTTGAGATGGTACATCCCAAGTTTGAAGTCAATCGGGTTAACCGTGTAGGAGAAGCGGGCAAAAGTATGACCCCTGTAAATGTGCAAAAATTGGCAAAAATTGGACATTTAAATACTCATACCTCACTTTCTGTCTATTTTAGGGTACACACTTCAAAGAGGTTTTTGTTCATTGGGATGTGCTACAGGTGCCACACAATTTTCATAGCCGTCGGACAATCGTAGCGGGACAGGGATCCGTTTAACCTATGTAGGGGGCGCTAAGGAGCCATTTTTCTGTTATCATGTATGGCGACTTTAAAATATCAAATTTTTCGCCAGGCCTGATGTGCGTGTAAAGTTTGGTGAGTTTTCGGTCACGTTTAGTGTCTCAAAAATGCGATTGTTTGCGGAGAAGAATAATAATAAGAATAATAATAATAAGAAGAATTCCTACAAAAACAATAGGGCCTCGCAGCGGCACCGCCGCCGCCGCTGCTCGGGCCCTAACTAGAGCTGCGAGCAGCTATATAGGGCCCTCGCAACCCGGGCCACGTTGGGGTATTTGCATGTCGGGGTACTGGCATGTTGGGGTACTGTTTCATAGGAAACCGTCTAAATTGTAAATGTTTTTGACATGCTTTGTGTTTGCAAAGTTTCATGGAAGGCCAAAAATGATGCACAATTAAAATAAAATCAAAATGGATTGGCACATGGCTATAGAATAATTTTTGGAAGTATTAGGCTGATAGGTATGCCTCCCAATATTCACACATCTAGCTGAACCATATAATCGGATATACTTCATAAAAATATCTAGACGGCGCTATTGAGCCATTTATTACAAATTGCACAACAAATTATAAAATATTCATGTTCGTGAGAGATCTGATCTGTGTGCAAAATTTTGTGCGTTTTTGCCCATGTTTAGACTCTCTAAAAAAAAATTTCTTTGCAAACAATGCATCGCTACAGCAAAGGCGTGTGACAAAAAATTTCATTAACTTTTCATCTTAAATATCTTAAGATGAAACATGCCAAAGAATGAAGACGATGTGATAAGTTTTGCAGAAAATATGACCCCTATAAAAGGCCCCAAAAAGTGGCTACAAATACCAAAGTAAATCAAAATGGCAGACTTCCTGTTTAGTTCAGCATATGGTTCCAAGAGACTTTTTTGTACATCGTGGGCTCTTATGTATGCCTCCAAATTATCATAGCTCTAGGTGAAACGTACAACCGGAAATGCTTCGTTAAAGAGGAGGGTTTTTTTTTTTAGCACAAAATGTGATGCCCGGCCCCTGGGGGACTTCCTGTTGGGTTTAGTACATGGCACCAAGAGACTTTTTTTGTACATCGTGGGTTGTTACATATGTCTCCAAATTTTCGGAGCTTGAGCTGCTTCGTACAACTGGGAATGCTTCATTAAGAAGGATTTTTTTTCCTTTGCAAACAAGTGCATGCCACGACAACAGCGTGCGACGAAATAAAAAGCTTTCAATAAATTTTCATCGTCAACATCTTAAGATGAATCACACCAAGTTTGAAGATGATCAGATAAACTCTATAGGAGGAGTTCGTTAAAATAAGACCCCTATGAAATGGCCAAAAAAATGGCAACACGTTTCAAAGTAAATCAAAATGGCGGACTTCCTGTTGGGGTTTGCATATGTTTCAAAAAGGGTTTTTTGTACCTCGAGGCCTGTTACATATGTCTTCAAATTTTGGTAACTCTAGGTAAAACGTACAACCGGGAATGCTTCATTAAAGAGGAGTTTTTTAGCTCAAAATGTGATGCCCGGCCCCTGGGGGACTTCCTGTTGGGTTTAGCACATGGCACCAAGAGAATTTTTTGTACATCTTGGGCTGTTACATATGTCTACAAATTTGCGTAGCTCTAGCTGCTTCGTACAACTGGGAATGTTTCATTAAGAAGGATTTTTTTTCATTTGCAAAAAGTGCATGCCACGGCAACAACGTGCGATGAAATAAAAAGGTTTCAATAACTTTTCATCGTCAACATCTTAACATGAATCACACCAAGTTTGAAGATGATCGGATAAACTCTATAGGAGGAGTTTGTTAAAATAAGCCCCCTATGAAACAGCCAAAAAAATGGCAACATGTTTCAAAGTAAATCAAAATGGCGGACTTCCTGTTGGGTTTAGCATATGTTTCAAAAAGGGTTTTTTGTACCTCGAGGCCTGTTACATATGTCTTCAAATTTTGGTAATTCTAGGTAAAACGTACAACAGGGAATGCTTCGTTAAAGAGGAGTTTTTTAGCTCAAAATGTGATGCCCGGCCCCTGGTGGACTTCCTGTTGGGTTTAGCACATGGCACCAAGAGAATTTTTTGTACATCTTGGGCTGTTACATTTGTCTACAAATTTTCGGAGCTCTAGCTGCTTCGTACAACTGGGAATGCTTCATTAAGAAGGATTTTTTTTCGTTTGCAAAAAGTGCATGCCACGGCAACAGCGTGCGATGAAATAAAAAGGTTTCAATAACTTTTCATCGTCACCATCTAAGATGAATCACACCAAGTTTGAAGATGATCGGATAAACTCTGTAGGAGGAGTTTGTTAAAATAAGACCCCTATGAAATGGCCCAAAAAATGGCCACACGTTCCAAAGTAAATCAAAATGGCGGACTTCCTGTTAGGTTTAGCATATGGTTCAAAAAGAGTTTTTTGTACTTCGAGGGCTGTTACATATGTCCTCAAATTTTGGTAACTCTCGGTGAAACGTACAGCCGGGAATGCTTCATTAAGTAAGAATTTTGAAACTCTAAATTTGATGCCTCGCCCCCGTCATATAGTATGTCAAAAACTTTAGATTTTTTTACCATGGTGTTGTCCCAGGTGTTGAGATGGTACATCCCAAGTTTGAAGTCAATCGGGTTAACCGTGTAGGAGAAGCGGGCAAAAGTATGACCCCTGTAAATGTGCAAAAATGGGCCAAAATTGGACATTTAAATGATCATACCTCACTTCCTGTCTATTTTAGGGTACACACATGAAAGAGGTTTTTGTTCATCTGGATGTGCTACAGGTGCCACAAAATTTTCATAGCCGTAGGACAATCGTAGCAGACCTGGGATCCGTTTAACCTATGTAGGGGGCGCTAAGGAGCCATTTTTCTGTTATCATGTATGGCGACTTTAAAATATCAAATTTTTCGCCAGGCGTGACGTGTGTGTATAGTTTGGTGAGTTTTCGTTCACGTTTAGTGTCTCAAAAATGCGATTGTTTGCGGAGAATAATAATAATAAGAATAACTAGAGCTGCGAGCAGCTATAAAGGGCCCTCGCAGCCCGGGCCACGTTGGGGTCCTTGCACGTTGGGGTACTTGCACGTTGGGGTACTGGCACATTGTGGTACTGGCATATTGGAAGCAAAATTTCTTTGAAAATGGCATAATAAACGTTTACATGTAGAATATTTTTTTGCCAGTGTGTGTATCAAGCTCAACGGGTTTTGGTGATTGTTAAGACCTGCAAAAATCAGCGTCCTTTTTTATTTTTAGGCAATGAGTTGCCCTGATTGGTATTTTTTTGTAAAAGTGTATATACACATCATCGCTCGTTGTACTCATTGCACAATGTTACTTTTATTGTCCAAAGGGGCAATCAAAAATGTATAAAACAAAATGGAAACGTACATACGTTTGGATCGGTGTGAAGCCAGTGAACAATTTGAGTGGTGGAAACTAAAAGAATATTCATAAATGACTTAGTTATCACACTTAGAATGAGTTTACATTTTTTGTACAAAATACCGTATGTGGGTTTTTTTTTTTATATAAGCCTCAAGGGCTAGGTGGCGCTGTATTTATAACTGAATGTTGTCATAGAGATACCTTCAGGCCTTGATTATAAGCATACATGTCAAGTGTGGGATTTTTTTTGGAGCATGTACCGTGGAGTTATTAAGCATATCCTTCATTCACGATATTGCTTTTAATGTCCATAGAGGCTATCAAAAATAAATAAAAATATATATATGTTTGGATAAGTCTGATGCCAGTGAACATTTTGAGTGGTGGAAACTAAAAGAATATTCATAAATGACTTCGTTATCACACTTAGAATGAGTTTACATTTTTTGTACAAAATACCGTATGTGGGGTATTTTTTTTTCATGCCTCAAGGGCTAGGTGGCGCTGCATATATAACTGAATGTTGTCATAGAGATAACTTCAGGCCTTGACGATAAACATACATGTCAAGTTTGGGATTTTTTGGAGCATGTACCGGGGAGTTATGAAGCATATCCTTTTTCATTGCGAAACACAAATTTTGATGCCCCGCCCTCATCATATAGTATTTCGAAAAGTCAAAATTTTCCCCCCTGTCGTTGGCTCAGGTCTTGACATGGTCCAGGCCAAGTCTTAACTCAGTCGGATGAAACGTGTAGGAGAAGTGGGCAAAAGTCTGCCCCCTGTGAATGTGAAAAAATCGTCAAAAATGGGACATTCAAGGGTTAGGGTTAGGGTTAGGGTTTACTTCACTTCCTGTTCATTTTAGCATATGGGTACAAGAGACTTTTTTGTAGGTCTTGGGCTCCCTCATACACCTAAAAATATTCGGCGTTCTTGCTTAAACGTACAACCGGGGCTGCTTCGTTAAAAATTTCGAGGGGGCGCTATTGAGTCATTTTTGTAAAAATAGCACAATCAACAATAAAATATTGCTCATTTTACCAGGCCAGATGTGTGTGCCAAGTTTCAGGAGTTTCTGTGCATGTTTAGACCCTCAAAACTGGCGTTGTTTTCTTGGTGAACAGCGCTTAGCCACGCCTACAGCAATTCGCGAAAACTCACAAACTTCGTGTTGTGAAATCATGAAGGCCGAAACCCTCCTCTGAGCAAATATGAGGTAGGTCCAGTTAACGTGTTTGGAGAAAAACGTAGAAGAAAATTCGTAAGAAAAAAAATTGCCACTAGGTGGCGCTATCAGTTAGATGAAATATAAGTTAGTAGATGTCTTTAGAGCTGGACTCTCATCAAATGTGTGAAATTTTGAGAAGATAGGATCATCTCGGTCAAGTTAATGCAGCTTTTATTGTCACGAAAAATCTTCAGACTTTGCGTCACTGTAGCGGCCACGCCCTTTGGCGAAAAGTTACAATATTCGGTGTGGGGCATCATCAACATCTTAAGGCTTTTCTGACCAATTTTCAACTGGATCCCTTCAACGAGCTCAGCACAGTAGCTACAAACGTAAAGTATGACATTTATTGTTACCACTAGGTGGCGCTACATGTATATCTGAATTTTGTCATATAGATGTTTTCAGGCCGTGACTATTACGTTGCCTGAGAAGTTTGAGATTTTTTGGAGCTTGTACATGGGAGTTATTCAGCATTTGCTCTTTCTGGAAAAATGAAATTTTAAAGGCAATATTTGATGCCCCGCCCCCGTCATATAGTATTTCGAAAAGGCAAGACTTTTTGCCCAACTGTTCTCTTAGGTCTTGAGATGATAAATGCCAAGTTTGAAGTCAATGGGATGAAAAATGTTTGCATAGGGGGAAAAAGCATGACCACAGTGAATGTGCCAAAATAGGCCAAAGTTGGACATTAAAAAATTCATAGCTCACTTCCTGTACATTTTAGCTACATGGTCCCAATAGACTTTTTTGTGCGTCTCGGGGTGCTACACGTGCCTGCCAATTTTTGTTGCTCTAGCTCAAACGTGCCGGGCTTGGTTTTTATTTTTCTATGCTAGGGGGCGCTATAGAGTCGCGTTGTTATAACGACTTCATAATATCAAATTTTTCGCCGGACCTGAGGAGTGTGCAAAGTTTGGTGAGTTTTCGTGAATATTTAGGTACCCAAAATCGCGATTGTTTGCGGAGAATAAAGAATAATAATAACTAGAGCTGCGAGCAGCTATAAAGGGCCCTCGCAGCCCGGGCCACGTTGGAGTCCTTGCACGTTGGGGTACTTGCACGTTAGGGTACTGGCACGTTGGGGTACTGGCATATTGGAAGCAAAATTTCTTTGAAAATGGCATAATAAACGTTTACATGTAGAATATTTTTTTTGCCAGTGTGTGTCAAGCTCAACGGGTTTTGGTGATTGTTAAGACCTGCAAAAATCAGCATCCTTTTTTATTTTTAGGCAATGAGTTGCCCTGATTGGTATTTTTTGTAAAAGTGTATATATACATCATCGCTCGTTGTACTCATTGCACAATGTTACTTTTATTGTCCAAAGGGGCAATCAAAAATGAATAAAACAAAATGGAAACGTACATACGTTTGGATCGGTGTGAAGCCAGTGAACAATTTGAGTGGTGGAAACTAAAAGAATATTCATAAATGGCTTAGTTATCACACTTAGAATGAGTTTACATTTTTTGTACAAAATACCGTATGTGTTTTTGTTTTTTTTAGATATTATGCCTCAAGGGCTAGGCGGCGCTGTATTTATAACTGAATGTTGTCATCGAGATACCTTCAGGCCTTGATTATAAGCATACATGTAAAGTGTGGGATTTTTTTTGGAGCATGTACCGTGGAGTTATTAAGCATATCCTTCATTCACGATATTGCTTTTAATGTCCACAGAGGCTATCAAAAATAAATAAAAATATATATATGTTTGGATAAGTCTGATGCCAGTGAACATTTTGAGTGGTGGAAACTAAAAGAATATTCATAAATGACTTAGTTATCACACTTAGAATGAGTTTACATTTTTTTGTACAAAATACCGTATGTGGGTTTTTTTTTTTTATATAAGCCTCAAGGGCTAGGTGGCGCTGTATTTATAACTGAATGTTGTCATCGAGATACCTTCAGGCCTTGATTATAAGCATACATGTAAAGTGTGGGATTTTTTTTGGAGCATGTACCGTGGAGTTATTAAGCATATCCTTCATTCACGATATTGCTTTTAATGTCCACAGAGGCTATCAAAAATAAATAAAAATATATATATGTTTGGATAAGTCTGATGCCAGTGAACATTTTGAGTGGTGGAAACTAAAAGAATATTCATAAATGACTTAGTTATCACACTTAGAATGAGTTTACATTTTTTGTACAAAATACCGTATGTGGGGTATTTTTTTTTTTATGCCTCAAGGGCTAGGTGGCGCTGCATATATAACTGAATGTTGTCATAGAGATAGCTTCAGGCCTTGACGATAAACATACATGTCAAGTTTGGGATTTTTTGGAGCATGTACCGGGGAGTTATTAAGCATATCCTTTTTCAGTGCGAAACACAAATTTTGATGCCCCGCCTTCATCATATAGTATTTCGAAAGGTCAAGATTTTTCACCCTGTCGTTGGCTCAGGTCTTGACATGGTCCAGGTCAAGTCTTAACTCAGTCAGATGAAACGTGTAGGAGAAGTGGGCAAAAGTCTGCGCCCTGTGAATGTGCAAAAATTGTCAAAAATGGGACATTCAAAAATTCGTAGCTCACTTCCTGTTCATTTTAGCATATGGGTCCAAGAGACTTTTTTGTAGGTCTTGGGCTCCCTCATACACCTAAAAATATTCGTCGTTCTTGCTTAAACGTACAACCGGGGCTGCTTCGTTAAAAACTTCTAGGGGGCGCTATTGAGTCATTTTTGTAAAAATAGCACAATCAACAATAAAATATTGCTCATTTTACCAGGCCAGATGTGTGTGCCAAGTTTCATGAGTTTCTGTGCATGTTTAGACCCTCAAAACTGGCGTTGTTTTCTTGGCGAACAGCGCTTAGCCACACCCACAGCAATTCGCGAAAACTCACAAACTTCGTGTTGTGACATCATGAAGGCCGAAACCCTCATCTGAGCAAATATGAGGTAGGTCCAGTTAACGTGTTTGGAGAAAAACGTAGAAGAAAATTCGTAAGAAAAAAAATTGCCACTAGGTGGCTCTATCAGTTAGATGAAATATAAGTCAGTAGATGTCTTTAGGGCTGGACTCTCATCAAATGTGTGAAATTTTGAGAAGATAGGATCATCTCGGTCAAGTTAATGCAGCTTTTATTTTCACGAAAAATCTTCAGACTTTGCGTCACCGTAGCGGCCACGCCCTTTGGCGAAAAGTTACAATATTCGGTGTGGGGCATGATCAACATCTTAAGGCTTTTCTGACCAATTTTCAAATGGATCCCTTCAACAAGCTCAGCACAGTAGCTAAAAACGTAAAGTATGACATTTATTGTAACCACTAGGTGGCGCTATATGTATAACTGAATTTTATCATATAGATGTTTTCAGGCCGTGACTATTACGTTGCCTGAGAAGTTTGAGATTTTTTGGAGCTTGAACATGGGAGTTATTAAGCATTTGCTCTTTCTGGACAAATGAAATTTTAAAGGCAATATTTGATGCCCCGCCCCCGTCATATAGTATTTCAAAAAGGCAAGATGTTTTGCCCAGTTGTTCTCTCAGGTCTTGAGATGATAAATGCCAAGTTTGAAGTCAATTGGATGAAAAATGTTTGCAAAGGGGGAAAAAGCATGACCACAGTGAATGTGCCAAAATAGGCCAAAATTGGACATAAAAAAATTCATAGCTCACTTCCTGTACATTTTAGCTACATGGTCCCAATAGACTTTTTTGTGCGTCTCGGGGTGCTACACGTGCCTGCCAATTTTTGTTGCTCTAGCTCAAACGTGCCGGGCTTGGTTTTTATTTTTCTCTGCTAGGGGGCGCTATCGAGTCGCATTGTTATGACGACTTAATAATATCAAATTTTTCGCCGGGCCTGAGGAGTGTGCAAAGTTCGGTGAGTTTTCGTGAATGTTTAGGTACCCAAAATCGCGATCGTTTGCGGAGAATAAAGAATAATAATAATAACTAGAGCTGCGAGCAGCTATAAAGGGCCCTCGCAGCCCGGGCCACGTTGGGGTCCTTGCACGTTGGGGTACTTGCACGTTGGGGTACTGGCACGTTGGGGTACTGGCATATTGGAAGCAAAATTTCTTTGAAAATGGCATAATAAACGTTTACATGTAGAATATTTTTTTTTCCAGTGTCTGTCAAGCTCAACAGATTTTGGTGATTGTTAAGACCTGCAAAAATCAGCGTCCTTATTTATTTTTAGGCAATGAGTTGCCCTGATTGGTATTTTTTTGTAAAAGTGTATATACACATCATCGCTCGTTGTACTCATTGCACAATGTTTACTTTTATTGTCCAAAGGGGCAATCAAAAATGAATAAAACAAAATGGAAACGTACATACGTTTGGATCGGTGTGAAGCCAGTGAACAATTTGAGTGGTGGAAACTAAAAGAATATTCATAAATGACTTAGTTATCACACTTAGAATGAGTGTACATTTTTTGTACAAAATACCGTATGTGGGGTATTTTTTTTATTTTTTTTATATAAGCCTCAACGGCTAGGTGGCGCTGTATTTATAACTGAATGTTGTCATAGAGATACCTTCAGGCCTTGATTATAAGCATACATGTCAAGTGTGGGATTTTTTGGAGCATGTATCTCGGGGAGTTATTAAGCATATCCTTTTTCAGTGCGAAACACAAATTTTGATGCCCCGCCCTCATCATATAGTATTTCCAAAAGTCAAGATTTTTCCGTCTGTTGTTGGCTCAGGTCTTGGCATGGTCCAGGTCAAGTCATAAGTCAGTCGGATAAAACGTGTAGGAGAAGTGGGCAAAAGTATGCCCTCTGAAAATGTGCAAAAATCGTAAAAAATGGGACATTCAAAAATTCGTAGCTCACTTCCTGTTCATTTTAGCATATGGGTCCAAGAGACTTTTTTGTAGGTCTTTGGCTCCCTCATACACGTAAAAATTTTCGTAGATCTTGCTTAAACGTACAATCGGGGCTGCTTCGTTAAAAATTTCTAGGGGGCGCTATTGAGTCATTTTTGTAAAAATAGCACAATCAACAATAAAATATTGTTCATTTTACCAGGCCAGATGTGTGTGCCAAGTTTCATGAGTTTCTGCGCATGTTTAGACCCTCAAAACTGGCGTTGTTTTCTTGGCGAACAGTGCTTAGCCACGCCCACAGCGATTCGCGAAAACTCACAAACTTCGTGTTGTGACATCATGAAGGCCGAAACCCTCATCTGAGCAAATATGAGGTTGGTCCAGTTAACGTGTTTGGAGAAAAACGTAGAAGAAAATTCGTAAGAAAAAAAATTGCCACTAGGTGGCGCTATCAGTAAGATGAAATATAAGTTCATAGATGTCTTTTGGGCTGGACTCTCATCAAATGTGTGAAATTTTGAGAAGATAGGATCATCTCGGTCAAGTTAATGCAGCTTTTATTTTCACGAAAAATCTTCAGATTTTGCGTCACCGTAGCGGCCACGCCCTTTGGCGAAAAGTTACAATATTCGGTGTGGGGCATGATCAACATCTTTAGGCTTTTCTGACCAACTTTCAAATGGATCCCTTCAACAAGCTCAGCACAGTAGCTAAAAACGTAAAGTATGACATTTATTGTAACCACTAGGTGGCGCTATATGTATAACTGAATTTTATCATATAGATGTTTTCAGGCCGTGACTATTACGTTGCCTGAGAAGTTTGAGATTTTTTGGAGCTTGAACATGGGAGTTATTAAGCATTTGCTCTTTCTGGACAAATGAAATTTTAAAGGCAATATTTGATGCCCCGCCCCCGTCATATAGTATTTCAAAAAGGCAAGATGTTTTGCCCAGTTGTTCTCTCAGGTCTTGAGATGATAAATGCCAAGTTTGAAGTCAATTGGATGAAAAATGTTTGCAAAGGGGGAAAAAGCATGACCACAGTGAATGTGCCAAAATAGGCCAAAATTGGACATTAAAAAATTCATAGCTCACTTCCTGTACATTTTAGCTACATGGTCCCAATAGACTTTTTTGTGCGTCTCGGGGTGCTACACGTGCCTGCCAATTTTTGTGGCTCTAGCTCAAACGTGCCGGGCTTGGTTTTTATTTTTCTACGCTAGGGGGCGCTATCGAGTCGCATTGTTATGACGACTTAATAATATCTAATTTTTCGCCGGGCCTGAGGAGTGTACAAAGTTCGGTGAGTTTTCGTGAATGTTTAGGTACCCAAAATCGCGATCGTTTACGGAGAATAAAGAAGAATAATAATAATAACTAGAGCTGCGAGCAGCTATAAAGGGCCCTCGCAGCCCGGGCCACGTTGGAGTCCTTGCACGTTGGGGTACTTGCACGTTAGGGTACTGGCACGTTGGGGTACTGGCACGTTGGGGTACTGGCACGTTGGGGTACTGGCATATTGGAAGCAAAATTTCTTTGAAAATGGCATAATAAACGTTTACATGTAGAATATTTTTTTTGCCAGTGTGTGTCAAGCTCAACGGGTTTTGGTGATTGTTAAGACCTGCAAAAATCAGCGTCCTTTTTTATTTTTAGGCAATGAGTTGCCCTGATTGGTATTTTTTGTAAAAGTGTATATATACATCATCGCTCGTTGTACTCATTGCACAATGTTACTTTTATTGTCCAAAGGGGCAATCAAAAATGAATAAAACAAAATGGAAACGTACATACGTTTGGATCGGTGTGAAGCCAGTGAACAATTTGAGTGGTGGAAACTAAAAGAATATTCATAAATGACTTAGTCATCACACTTAGAATGAGTTTACATTTTTTTGTACAAAATACCGTATGTGGGTTTTTTTTTTTATATAAGCCTCAAGGGCTAGGTGGCGCTGTATTTATAACTGAATGTTGTCATCGAGATACCTTCAAGCCTTGATTATAAGCATACATGTCAAGTGTGGGATTTTTTTTTGGAGCATGTACCGTGGAGTTATTAAGCATATCCTTCATTCACGATATTGCTTTTAATGTCCACAGAGGCTATCAAAAATAAATAAAAATATATATATGTTTGGATAAGTCTGATGCCAGTGAACATTTTGAGTGGTGGAAACTAAAAGAATATTCATAAATGACTTAGTTATCACACTTAGAATGAGTTTACATTTTTTGTACAAAATACCGTATGTGGGGTATTTTTTTTTTATGCCTCAAGGGCTAGGTGGCGCTGCATATATAACTGAATGTTGTCATAGAGATACTTTCAGGCCTTGATGATAAACATACATGTCAAGTTTGGGATTTTTTGGAGCATGTACCGGGGAGTTATTAAGCATATCCTTTTTCAGTGCGAAACACAAATTTTGATGCCCCGCCTTCATCATATAGTATTTCGAAAAGTCAAGATTTTTCCCCCTGTCGTTGGCTCAGGTCTTGACATGGTCCAGGTCAAGTCTGAAGTCAGTCGGATGAAACGTGTAGGAGAAGTGGGCAAAAGTATGCCCCCTGTAAATGTGCAAAAATCGTCAAAAATGGGACATTCAAAAATTCGTAGCTCACTTCCTGTTCATTTTAGCATATGGGTCCAAGTGACTTTTTTGTAGGTCTTGGGCTTCCTAATACACCTAAAAAATTTTGTAGCTCTTGCTTAAACGTACAACTGGGGCTGTTTCGTTAAAGATTTCTAGGGGGCGCTATTGAGTCATTTTTGTAAAAATAGCACAATCGACGATAAAAAATTGCTCATTTTGCCAGGCCAGCTGTGTGTGCCAAGTTTCGTGTGTTTCTGTGGCAGTTTAGGCCCTCAAAATTGGCGTTGTTTTCTTGGCGAACAGCGCTTAGCCACGCCCACAGCGATTCGCGAAAACTCACAAACTTCATGTTGTGACAGCATGAAGGCCGACACCCTCATCTGAGCAAATATGAGGTAGGTCCAGTTAACATGGTTGGAGAAAAACATTGAAGAAAAATCGTGAGAAAAAAAATTGCCAGTAGGTGGCGCTATCAGTAAGATGAAATATAAGTTTGTAGATGTCTTTAGGGCTGGACTCTCATCAATTGTGTAAAATTTTGAGAAGATAGCATCATCTCGGTCAAGTTAATGCAGCTTTTGTTGTCACGAGAAATCTTCAGACTTTGCGGCACCGTAGCGGCCACGCCCTTTGGCGAAAAGTTACAATATTCGGTGTGGGGCATGATCAACATCTTAAGGCTTTTCTGACCAATTTTCAACTGGATCCCTTCAACGAGCTCAGCACAGTAGCTAAAAACGTAAAGTATGACAATTATTGTTACCACTAGGTGGCGCTACATGGATAACTGAATTTTATCATATAGATGTTTTCAGGCCGTGACTATTAAGTTGCCTGATAAGTTTGAGATTTTTTGGAGCTTGAACATGGGAGTTATTAAGCATTTGCTCTTTCTGGACAAATGAAATTTTAAAGGCAATATTTGATGCCCCGCCCCCGTCATATAGTATTTCGAAAAGGCAAGATTTTTTCCCCAGTTGTTCTCTCAGGTCTTGAGATGATAAATGCCAAGTTTGAAGTCAATTGGATGAAAAATGTTTGCAAAGGGGTCAAAAGCATGACCACAGTGAATGTGCCAAAATAGGCCAAAATTGGACATTAAAAAATTCATAGCTCACTTCCTGTACATTTTAGCTACATGGTCCCAATAGACTTTTTTGTGCGTCTCGGGGTGCTACACGTGCCTGCCAATTTTCGTTGCTCTAGTTCAAACATGCCGGGCTTGGTTTTTATTTTTCTATGCTAGGGGGCGCTATAGAGTCGCGTTGTTATGACGACTTCATAATATCAAATTTTTCGCCGGGCCTGAGGAGTGTGCAAAGTTTGGTGAGTTTTCGGAAATGTTTAGGTACCCAAAATCGTGATCGTTTACGGAGAAGAAGAAGAAGAAGAAGAAGAATAATAATAATAATAATAATAATAATCCGATCGAAAAACAATAGGGACCTCGCAGCGGTAGCTGCTCGGGCCCTAATAATAATAATAATAATAATAATAATAATAATAATAATTTTTACAAAAACAATAGGGACCTCGCAGCGGTCGCTGCTCGGGCCCTAACTAGAGCTGCGAGCAGCTATAAAGGGCCCTCGCAGCCCGGGCCACGTTGGGGTCCTTGCACGTTGGGGTACTTGCACGTTGGGGTACTGGCACGTTGGGGTACTGGCATATTGGAAGCAAAATTTCTTTGAAAATGGCATAATAAACGTTTACATGTAGAATATTTTTTTGCCAGTGTGTGTGTCAAGCTCAACGGGTTTTGGTGATTGTTAAGACCTGCAAAAATCAGCGTCCTTTTTTATTTTTAGGCAATGAGTTGCCCTGATTGGTATTTTTTTGTAAAAGTGTATATACACATCATCGCTCGTTGTACTCATTGCACAATGTTACTTTTATTGTCCAAAGGGGCAATCAAAAATGAATAAAACAAAATGGAAACGTACATACGTTTGGATCGGTGTGAAGCCAGTGAACAATTTGAGTAGTGGAAACTAAAAGAATATTCATAAATGACTTAGTTATCACACTTAGAATGAGTGTACATTTTTTGTACAAAATTCCGTATGTGGGGTATTTTTTTTTTTTTTATATAAGCCTCAAGGGCTAGGTGGCGCTGTATTTATAACTGAATGTTGTCATAGAGATACCTTCAGGCCTTGATTATAAGCATACATGTCAAGTGTGGGATTTTTTTTTGGAGCATGTACCGTGGAGTTATTAAGCATATCCTTCATTCACGATATTGCTTTTAATGTCCATAGAGGCTATCAAAAATAAATAAAAATATATATATGTTTGGATAAGTCTGATGCCAGTGAACATTTTGAGTGGTGGAAACTAAAAAAATATTCATAAATGACTTAGTTATCACACTTAGAATGAGTGTACATTTTTTGTACAAAATACCGTATGTGGGGTATTTTTTTTTCATGCCTCAAGGGCTAGGTGGCGCTGCATATATAACTGAATGTTGTCATAGAGATAACTTCAGGCCTTGACGATAAACATACATGTCAAGTTTGGGATTTTTTGGAGCATGTACCGGGGAGTTATCAAGCATATCCTTTTTCATTGTGAAACACAAATTTTGATGCCCCGCCCTCATCATATAGTATTTCGAAAAGTCAAAATTTTTCCCCCTGTCGTTGGCTCAGGTCTTGACATGGTCCAGGCCAAGTCTTAACTCAGTCGGATGAAACGTGTAGGAGAAGTGGGCAAAAGTCTGCCCCCTGTGAATGTGCAAAAATCGTCAAAAATGGGACATTCAAAAATTCGTAGCTCACTTCCTGTTCATTTTAGCATATGGGTACAAGAGACTTTTTTGTAGGTCTTGGGCTCCCTCATACACCTAAAAATATTCGGCGTTCTTGCTTAAACGTACAACCGGGGCTGCTTCGTTAAAATTTCGAGGGGGCGCTATTGAGTCATTTTTGTAAAAATAGCACAATCAACAATAAAATATTGCTCATTTTACCAGGCCAGATGTGTGTGCCAAGTTTCAGGAGTTTCTGTGCATGTTTAGACCCTCAAAACTGGCGTTGTTTTCTTGGCGAACAGCGCTTAGCCACGCCTACAGCAATTCGCGAAAACTCACAAACTTCGTGTTGTGACATCATGAAGGCCGAAACCCTCCTCTGAGCAAATATGAGGTAGGTCCAGTTAACGTGTTTGGAGAAAAACGTAGAAGAAAATTCGTAAGAAAAAAAATTGCCACTAGGTGGCGCTATCAGTTAGATGAAATGTAAGTTTGTAGATGTCTTTAGAGCTGGACTCTCATCAAATGTGTGAAATTTTGAGAAGATAGGATCATCTCGGTCAAGTTAATGCAGCTTTTATTTTCACGAAAAATCTTCAGATTTTGCGTCACCGTAGCGGCCACGCCCTTTGACGAAAAGTTACAATATTCGGTGTGGGGCATGATCAACATCTTAAGGCTTTTCTGACCAATTTTCAAATGGATCCCTTCAACAAGCTCAGCACAGTAGCTAAAAACGTAAAGTATGACATTTATTGTAACCACTAGGTGGCGCTATATGTATAACTGAATTTTGTCATATAGATGTTTTCAGGCTGTGACTATTACGTTGCCTGAGAAGTTTGAGATTTTTTGGAGCTTGAACATGGGAGTTATTAAGCATTTGCTCTTTCTGGACAAATGAAATTTTAAAGGCAATATTTGATGCTCCGCCCCTGTCGTATAGTATTTCGAAAAGGCAAGATGTTTTGCCCAGCTGTTCTCTTAGGTCTTGAGATGATAAATGCCAAGTTTGAAGTCAATTGGATGAAAAATGTTTGCAAAGGGGGAAAAAGCATGACCACAGTGAATGTGCCAAAATAGGCCAAAATTGGACATTAAAAAATTCATAGCTCACTTCCTGTACATTTTAGCTACATGGTCCCAATAGACTTTTTTGTGCGTCTCGGGGTGCTACACGTGCCTGCCAATTTTCGTTGCTCTAGCTCAAACGTGTCGGGCTTGGTTTTTATTTTTCTACGCTAGGGGGCGCTATAGAGTCGCGTTGTTATAACGACTTCATAATATAAAATTTTTCGCCGGACCTGAGGAGTGTGCAAAGTTTGGTGAGTTTTCGTGAATATTTAGGTACCCAAAATCGCGATTGTTTGCGGAGAATAAAGAAGAAGAAGAATAATAATAATAACTAGAGCTGCGAGCAGCTATAAAGGGCCCTCGCAGCCCGGGCCACGTTGGGGTCCTTGCACGTTGGGGTACTTGCACGTTGGGGTACTGGCACGTTGGGGTACTGGCATATTGGAAGCAAAATTTCTTTGAAAATGGCATAATAAACGTTTATATGGAGAATATTTTTTTTGCCAGTGTCTGTCAAGCTCAACGGATTTTGGTGATTGTTAAGACCTGCAAAAATCAGCGTCCTTATTTATTTTTAGGCAATGAGTTGCCCTGATTGGTATTTTTTTTGTAAAAGTGTATATACACATCATCGCTCGTTGTACTCATTGCACAATGTTTACTTTTATTGTCCAAAGGGGCAATCAAAAATGAATAAAACAAAATGGAAACGTACATACGTTTGGATCGGTGTGAAGCCAGTGAACAATTTGAGTGGTGGAAACTAAAAGAATATTCATAAATGACTTCGTTATCACACTTAGAATGAGTGTACATTTTTTGTACAAAATACCGTATGTGGGGTATTTTTTTAATTTTTTTTTATATAAGCCTCAACGGCTAGGTGGCGCTGTATTTATAACTGAATGTTGTCATAGAGATACCTTCAGGCCTTGATTATAAGCATACATGTCAAGTGTGGGATTTTTTTTGGAGCATGTACCGTGGAGTTATTAAGCATATCCTTCATTCACGATATTGCTTTTAATGTCCATAGAGGCTATCAAAAATAAATAAAAATATATATATGTTTGGATAAGTCTGATGCCAGTGAACATTTTGAGTGGTGGAAACTAAAAGAATATTCATAAATGACTGAGTTATCACACTTAGAATGAGTTTACATTTTTTGTACAAAATACCGTATGTGGGGTATTTTATTTTCATGCCTCAAGGGCTAGGTGGCGCTGCATATATAACTGAATGTTGTCATAGAGATAACTTCAGGCCTTGACGATAAACATACATGTCAAGTTTGGGATTTTTTGGAGCATGTACCGGGGAGTTATCAAGCATATCCTTTTTCATTGCGAAACACAAATTTTGATGCCACGCCCTCATCATATAGTATTTCGAAAAGTCAAGATTTTCCCCCCTGTCGTTGGCTCAGGTCTTGACATTGTCCAGGTCAAGTCTTAACTCAGTCGGATGAAACGTGGAGAAGAAGTGGGCAAAAGTATGCCCCCTGTAAATGTGCAAAAATCATCAAAAATGGGACATTCAAAAATGCGTAGCTCACTTCCTGTTCATTTTAGCATATGGGTCCAAGAGACTTTTATGTAGGTCTTGGGCTCCCTCATACACCTAAAAATTTTCGTAGATCTTGCTTAAACGTACAACCGGGGCTGCTTCGTTAAAATTTTCTAGGGGTCGCTATTGAGTCATTTTTGTAAAAATAGCACAATCAACATTAAAATATTGCTCATTTTACCAGGCCAGATGTGTGTGCCAAGTTTCATGAGTTTCTGTGCATGTTTAGACCCTCAAAACCGGCGTTGTTTTCTTGGCGAACAGCGCTTAGCCACGCCCACAGCAATTCACGAAAACTCACAAACTTCGTGTTGTGACATCATGAAGGCCGAAACCCTCATCTGAGCAAATCTGAGGTAGGTCCAGTTAACGTGTTTGGACAAAAACGTAGAAGAAAATTCGTAAGAAAAAAAAAATGCCACTAGGTGGCGCTATCAGTAAGATTAAATATAAGTTCGTAGATGTCTTTAGGGCTGGACTCTCATCAAATGTGTGAAATTTTGAGAAGATAGGATCATCTCGGTCAAGTTAATGCAGCTTTTATTGTCACGAAAAATCTTCAGACTTTGCATCACCGTAGCGGCCACGCCCTTTGGCGAAAAGTTACAATATTCGGTGTGGGGCATGATCAACATCTTAAGGCTTTTCTGACCAATTTTCAACTGGATCCCTTCAACGAGCTCAGCACTGTAGCTAAAAACGTAAAGTATGACATTTATTGTTACCACTAGGTGGCGCTATATGTATAACTGAATTTTATCATATAGATGTTTTCAGGCCGTGACTATTACGTTTTCTGAGAAGTTTGAGATTTTTCGGAGCTTGAACATGGGAGTTATTAAGCATTTGCTCTTTCTGGACAAATGAAATTTTCAAGGCAATATTTGATGCCCCGCCCCCGTCATATAGTATTTCAAAAAGTCAAGGTTTTTTGCCCAGTTGTTGTCTCAGGTCTTGAGATGATAAATGCCAATTTTGAAGTCAACTGGATGAAAAATGTTTGCAAAGGGGGAAAAAGCATGACCACAGTGAATGTGCCAAAATAGGCCAAAATTGGACATTAAAAAATTCATAGCTCATTTCCTGTACATTTTAGCTACATGGTCCCAATAGACTTTTTTGTGCGTCTCGGGGTGCTACACGTGCCTGCCAATTTTCGTTGCTCTAGCTCAAACGTGCCGGGCTTGGTTATTATTTTTCTACGCTAGGGGGCGCTATAGAGTCGCGTTGTTATGACGCCTTCATAATATCAAATTTTTCGCCGGGCCCGAAGAGTGCGCAAAGTTCGGTGAGTTTTCGTGAATGTTTAGGTACCCAAAATCGCGATCGTTTGCGGAGAATAAAGAAGAAGAAGAGGAAGAATAATAATAACTAGAGCTGCGAGCAGCTATAAAGGGCCCTCGCAGCCCGGGCCACGTTGGGGTCCTTGCACGTTGGGGTACTTGCACGTTGGGGTACTGGCACGTTGGGGTACTGGCATATTGGAAGCAAAATTTCTTTGAAAATGGCATAATAAACGTTAACATGTAGAATATTTTTTTTGCCAATGTGTGTCAAGCTCAACGGGTTTTGGTGATTGTAAGACCTGCAAAAATCAGCATCCTTTTTTATTTTTAGGCAATGAGTTGCCCTGATTGATATTTTTTGTAAAAGTGTATATATACATCATCGCTCGTTGTACTCATTGCACAATGTTACTTTTATTGTCCAAAGGGGCAATCAAAAATGAATAAAACAAAATGGAAACGTACATACGTTTGGATCGGTGTGAAGCCAGTGAACAATTTGAGTGGTGGAAACTAAAAGAATATTCAGAAATGACTTAGTCATCACACTTAGAATGAGTTTACATTTTTTTGTACAAAATACCGTATGTGGGTTTTTTTTTTTATATAAGCCTCAAGGGCTAGGTGGCGCTGTATTTATAACTGAATGTTGTCATCGAGATACCTTCAGGCCTTGATTATAAGCATACATGTCAAGTGTGGGATTTTTTTTGGAGCATGTACCGTGGAGTTATTAAGCATATCCTTCATTCACGATATTGCTTTTAATGTCCATAGAGGCTATCAAAAATAAATAAAAATATATATATGTTTGGATAAGTCTGATGCCAGTGAACATTTTGAGTGGTGGAAACTAAAAGAATATTCATAAATGACTTCGTTATCACACTTAGAATGAGTTTACATTTTTTGTACAAAATACCGTATGTGGGGTATTTTTTTTTTCATGCCTCAAGGGCTAGGTGGCGCTGCATATATAACTGAATGTTGTCATAGAGATAACTTCAGGCCTTGACGATAAACATACATGTCAAGTTTGGGATTTTTTGGAGCATGTACCGGGGAGTTATCAAGCATATCCTTTTTCATTGTGAAACACAAATTTTGATGCCCCGCCCTCATCATATAGTATTTCGAAAAGTCAAAATTTTTCCCCCTGTCGTTGGCTCAGGTCTTGACATGGTCCAGGCCAAGTCTTAACTCAGTCGGATGAAACGTGTAGTTGAAGTGGGCAAAAGTCTGCCCCCTGTGAATGTGCAAAAATCGTCAAAAATGGGACATTCAAAAATTCGTAGCTCACTTCCTGTTCATTTTAGCATATGGGTACAAGAGACTTTTTTGTAGGTCTTGGGCTCCCTCATACACCTAAAAATATTCGTCGTTCTTGCTTAAACGTACAACCGGGGCTGCTTCGTTAAAAAATTCTAGGGGGCGCTATTGAGTCATTTTTGTAAAAAATAGCACAATCAACAATAAAATATTGCTCATTTTACCAGGCCAGATGTGTGTGCCAGGTTTCATGAGTTTCTGTGCATGTTTAGACCCTCAAAACTGGCGTTGTTTTCTTGGCGAACAGCGCTTAGCCACACCCACAGCAATTCGCCAAAACTCACAAACTTCGTGTTGTGACATCATGAAGGCCGAAACCCTCATCTGAGCAAATATGAGGTAGGTCCAGTTAACGTGTTTGGAGAAAAACGTAGAAGAAAATTCGTAAGAAAAAAAATTGCCACTAGGTGGCGCTATCAGTTAGATGAAATATAAGTCAGTAGATGTCTTTAGGGCTGGACTCTCATCAAATGTGTGAAATTTTGAGAAGATAGGATCATCTCGGTCAAGTTAATGCAGCTTTTATTTTCACGAAAGATCTTCAGACTTTGCGTCACCGTAGCGGCCACGCCCTTTGGCGAAAAGTTACAATATTCGGTGTGGGGCATGATCAACATCTTAAGGCTTTTCTGACCAATTTTCAAATGGATCCCTTCAACAAGCTCAGCACAGTAGCTAAAAACGTAAGGTATGACATTTATTGTAACCACTAGGTGGCGCTATATGTATAACTGAATTTTATCATATAGATGTTTTCAGGCCGTGACTATTACGTTGCCTGAGAAGTTTGAGATTTTTTGGAGCTTGAACATGGGAGTTATTAAGCATTTGCTCTTTCTGGACAAATGAAATTTTAAAGGCAATATTTGATGCACCGCCCCCGTCATATAGTATTTCAAAAAGGCAAGATGTTTTGCCCAGTTGTTCTCTCAGGTCTTGAGATGATAAATGCCAAGTTTGAAGTCAATTGGATGAAAAATGTTTGCAAAGGGGGAAAAAAGCATGACCACAGTGAATGTGCCAAAATAGGCCAAAATTGGACATAAAAAAATTCATAGCTCACTTCCTGTACATTTTAGCTACATGGTCCCAATAGACTTTTTTGTGCGTCTCGGGGTGCTACACGTGCCTGCCAATTTTTCTTGCTCTAGCTCAAACGTGCCGGGCTTGGTTTTTATTTTTCTACGCTAGGGGGCGCTATCGAATCGCATTGTTATGACGACTTAATAATATCAAATTTTTCGCCGGGCCTGAGGAGTCTGCAAAGTTCGGTGAGTTTTCGTGAATGTTTAGGTACCCAAAATCGCGATCGTTTGCGGAGAATAAAGAATAATAATAACTAGAGCTGCGAGCAGCTATAAAGGGCCCTCGCAGCCCGGGCCACGTTGGGGTACTTGCACGTTGGGGTACTTGCACGTTGGGGTACTGGCACGTTGGGGTACTGGCAAGTTTAGGTAAGGCACATTGGAAGCAGAATTTCTTTGAAAATGGCATGATAAACCTTGACATGTGGATTTTTTTTTTTTTTGTAAAAATACCGTTAAGTTGGTGTATTTTTTTTTATGCCTCTAGGGCTAGGTGGCGCTGTATATATAATGGAATGTTGTCATAGGGATACCTTCAAGCCTTGACTCTAAACATACATGTCAAGTGTGGGATTTTTTTGGAGCATGTACCGTGGAGTTATTAAGCATATCCTTCATTCACGATATTGCTTTTAATGTCCATTAGAGGCTATCAAAAATAAATAAAAAAGTACATGTTTGGATAAGTCTAATGCCAGTGAACATTTTGAGTGGTGGAAAGTAAAAGAATATTCATAAATGACTTAGTTATCACACTTAGAATGAGTTTACATTTTTTGTACAAAATACCGTATGTGGGGTATTTTTTTGTTTTGCCTCAAGGGCGAGGTGGCGCTGCATATATAACTGAATGTTGTCATAGAGATACCTTCAGGCCTTGACGATAAACATACATGTCAAGTTTGGGATTTTTTGGAGCATGTATCGGGGTGTTATTAAGCATATCCTTTTTCAGTGCGAAACACAAATTTCGATGCCCCGCGCTCATCATATAGTATTTCCAAAAGTCAAGATTTTTCTGCCTGTAGTTGGCTCAGGTCTTGACATGGTCCAGGTCAAGTCTAAAGTCAGTCGGATGAAATGTGTAGGAGAAGTGGGCAAAAGTATGCCCCCTGAAAATGTGCAAAAATCGTCAAAAATGGGACATTCAAAAATTCATAGCTCACTTCCTGTTCATTTTAGCACATGGGTCCAAGAGACTTTTTTGTAGGTCATGGACTCCCTCATACACCTAAAAATTTTCGTAGATCTTGCTTAAACGTACAATCGGGGCTGCTTCGTTAAAAATTTCTAGGGGGCGCTATTGAGTCATTTTTGTAAAAATAGGACAATACATGATAAAATATTGCTCATTTTGCCAGGCCAGATGTGTGTGCCAAGTTTCATGAGTTTCTGCGCATGTTTAGACCATCAAAACTAGCGTTGTTTTCTTGGTGAACAGTGCTTAGCCACGCCCACAGCGATTCGCGAAAACTCACAAACTTCGTGTTGTGACATCATGAAGGCCGAAACCCCCATCTGAGCAAATATGAGGTTGGTCCAGTTAACGTGTTTGGAGAAAAATGTACAAGAAAATTCGTAAGAAAAAAAATTGCCACTAGGTGGCGCTATCAGTTAGATGAAATATAAGTTCGTAGATGTCTTTAGGGCTGGACTCTCATCAAATGTGTGAAATTTTGAGAAGATAGGATCATCTCGGTCAAGTTCATGCAGCTTTTATTGTCACGAAAAATCTTCAGACTTTGCGTCACCGTAGCGGCCACGCCCTTTGGCGAAAAGTTACAATATTCGGTGTGGGGCATCATCAACATCTTAAGGCTTTTCTGACCAATTTTCAACTGGATCCCTTCAACGAGCTCAGCACAGTAGCTAAAAACGTAAAGTATGACATTTATTGTAACCACTAGGTGGCGCTATATGTATAACTGAATTTTTTCATATAGGTGTTTTCAGGCCGTGACTATTACGTTGCCTGAGAAGTTTGAGATTTTTTGGAGCTTGTACATGGGAGTTATTCAGCATTTGCTCTTTCTGGACAAATGAAATTTTAAAGGCAATATTTGATGCCCCGCCCCCGTCATATAGTATTTCGAAAACGCAAGATTTTTTGCCTAGTTTTTCTCTTAAGTCTTGAGATGATAAATGCCAAGTTTAAAGTCAATGGGATGAAAAATGTTTGCATAGGGGGAAAAAGCATGACCACAGTGAATGTGCCAAAATAGGCCAAAATTGGACATTAAAAAATTCATAGCTCACTTCCTGTACATTTTAGGAAATGGCTTCCACTGACTTTTTTGTGCGTCTCGTAGTTCTACACGTGCCTGCCATTTTTCGTAGCTCTAGCTCAAACGGACCGGGATTGGTTTTTATTTTTCTACGCTAGGTGGCGCTATAGAGTCGCGTTGTTATGACAACTACATAATATCAAATTTTTCGCCGGGCCCGAAGAGACTGCAAAGTTTGGTGAGTTTTCGTAAATGTTTAGGCCCTCAAAAATGCGATCGTTTACGGAGAAGAAGAAGAAGAATAATAATAATAATTCTTACAAAAACAAGAGGGACCTCGCAGCGGTCGCTGCTCGGGCCCTAACTAGAGCTGCGAGCAGCTATAAAGGGCCCTCGCAGCCCGGGCCACGTTATGGTCCTTGCACGTTGGGGTACTTGCACGTTAGGGTACTGGCACGTTGGGGTACTGGCATATTGGAAGCAAAATTTCTTTGAAAATGGCATAATAAACGTTTACATGTAGAATATTTTTTTTGCCAGTGTGTGTCAAGCTCAACGGGTTTTGGTGATTGTTAAGACCTGCAAAAATCAGCGTCCTTTTTTATTTTTAGGCAATGAGTTGCCCTGATTGGTATTTTTTGTAAAAGTGTATATATACATCATCGCTCGTTGTACTCATTGCACAATGTTACTTTTAAGACTTTGATTTTGTAATCATGGGGAAGGCAGGAAGTGTTTGGTCGGTGCTGGATTTCACTTTGATTTACCTTTCTTTTCTCTTTATTTCTTTTTTTTTCTGACCTTTTCTCTGGTCTCCTGACCATTTAAACCTCACGACTCTGGCAAGATTCTGAAGTACCTGGTTAAGGCGAAGGGTAATGGGATATTTATAAGGTTTTAGGTGAATGAATGAGTATAAATTTATACGTATTTGCACGCACGCACACGCACGCACGCGCACGCACGCAAACGCACGCAAACGCACGCAAACGCACGCACGCACGCACACACGCAAACGCACGCAAACGCACGCACACATACACACACAAAAAAAAAAAGAGCAATGAAAAAAACAAAAAAAAACAAAAAACAAAAAACAAAGGGGCAATCAAAAATGAATAAAACAAAATGGAAACGTACATACGTTTGGATCGATGTGAAGCCAGTGAACAATTTGAGTGGTGGAAACTAAAAGAATATTCAGAAATGACTTAGTCATCACACTTAGAATGAGTTTACATTTTTTTGTACAAAATACCGTATGTGGGTTTTTTTTTTTTATATAAGCCTCAAGGGCTAGGTGGCGCTGTATTTATAACTGAATGTTGTCATCGAGATACCTTCAGGCCTTGATTATAAGCATACATGTCAAGTGTGGGATTTTTTTTGGAGCATGTACCGTGGAGTTATTAAGCATATCCTTCATTCACGATATTGCTTTTAATGTCCACAGAGGCTATCAAAAATAAATAAAAATATATATATGTTTGGATAAGTCTGATGCCAGTGAACATTTTGAGTGGTGGAAACTAAAAGAATATTCATAAATGACTTAGTTATCACACTTAGAATGAGTTTACATTTTTTGTACAAAATACCGTATGTGGGGTATGCCTCAAGGGCTCGTTGGCGCTGCATATATAACTGAATGTTGTCATAGAGATAGCTTCAGGCCTTGACGATAAACATACATGTCAAGTTTGGGATTTTTTGGAGCATGTACCGGGGAGTTATTAAGCATATCCTTTTTCAGTGCGAAACACAAATTTTGATGCCCCGCCTTCATCATATAGTATTTCGAAAGGTCAAGATTTTTCCCCCTGTCGTTGGCTCAGGTCTTGACATGGTCCAGGTCAAGTCTTAACTCAGTCAGATGAAACGTGTAGGAGAAGTGGGCAAAAGTCTGCCCCCTGTGAATGTGCAAAAATCGTCAAAAATGGGACATTCAAAAATTCGTAGCTCACTTCCTGTTCATTTTAGCATATGGGTCCAAGAGACTTTTTTGTAGGTCTTGGGCTCCCTCATACACCTAAAAATATTCGTCGTTCTTGCTTAAACGTACAACCGGGGCTGCTTCGTTAAAAACTTCTAGGGGGCGCTATTGAGTCATTTTTGTAAAAATAGCACAATCAACAATAAAATATTGCTCATTTTACCAGGCCAGATGTGTGTGCCAAGTTTCATGAGTTTCTGTGCATGTTTAGACCCTCAAAACTGGCGTTGTTTTCTTGGCGAACAGCGCTTAGCCACACCCACAGCAATTCGCGAAAACTCACAAACTTCGTGTTGTGACATCATGAAGGCCGAAACCCTCATCTGAGCAAATATGAGGTAGGTCCAGTTAACGTGTTTGGAGAAAAACGTAGAAGAAAATTCGTAAGAAAAAAAATTGCCACTATGTGGCGCTATCAGTTAGATGAAATATAAGTCAGTAGATGTCTTTAGGGCTGGACTCTCATCAAATGTGTGAAATTTTGAGAAGATAGGATCATCTCGGTCAAGTTAATGCAGCTTTTATTTTCACGAAAAATCTTCAGACTTTGCGTCACCGTAGCGGCCACGCCCTTTGGCGAAAAGTTACAATATTCGGTGTGGGGCATGATCAACATCTTAAGGCTTTTCTGACCAATTTTCAAATGGATCCCTTCAAAAAGCTCAGCACAGTAGCTAAAAACGTAAAGTATGACATTTATTGTAACCACTAGGTGGCGCTATATGTATAACTGAATTTTATCATATAGATGTTTTCAGGCCGTGACTATTACGTTGCCTGAGAAGTTTGAGATTTTTTGGAGCTTGAACATGGGAGTTATTAAGCATTTGCTCTTTCTGGACAAATGAAATTTTAAAGGCAATATTTGATGCCCCTCCCCCGTCATATAGTATTTCAAAAAGGCAAGATGTTTTGCCCAGTTTTTCTCTCAGGTCTTGAGATGATAAATGCCAAGTTTGAAGTCAATTGGATGAAAAATGTTTGCAAAGGGGGAAAAAGCATGATCACAGTGAATGTGCCAAAATAGGCCAAAATTGGACATAAAAAAATTCATAGCTCACTTCCTGTACATTTTAGCTACATGTTCCCAATAGACTTTTTTGTGCGTCTCGGGGTGCTACACGTGCCTGCCAATTTTTGTTGCTCTAGCTCAAACGTGCCGGGCTTGGTTTTTATTTTTCTACGCTAGGGGGCGCTATCGAGTCGCATTGTTATGACGACTTAATAATATCAAATTTTTCGCCGGGCCTGAGGAGTGTGCAAAGTTCGGTGAGTTTTCGTGAATGTTTAGGTACCCAAAATCGCGATCGTTTGCGGAGAATAAAGAAGAAGAAGAAGAATAATAACTAGAGCTGCGAGCAGCTATAAAGGGCCCTCGCAGCCCGGGCCACGTTGGGGTCCTTGCACGTTGGGGTACTTGCACGTTGGGGTACTGGCACGTTGGGGTACTGGCATATTGGAAGCAAAATTTCTTTGAAAATGGCATAATAAACGTTTACATGTAGAATATTTTTTTTGCCAGTGTCTGTCAAGCTCAACGGATTTTGGTGATTGCTAAGACCTGCAAAAATCAGCGTCCTTATTTATTTTTAGGCAATGAGTTGCCCTGATTGGTATTTTTTTGTAAAAGTGTATATACACATCATCGTTCGTTGTACTCATTGCACAATGTTTACTTTTATTGTCCAAAGGGGCAATCAAAAATGAATAAAACAAAATGGAAACGTACATACGTTTGGATCAGTGTGAAGCCAGTGAACAATTTGAGTGGTGGAAACTAAAAGAATATTCATAAATGACTTAGTTATCACACTTAGAATGAGTGTACATTTTTTTGTACAAAATACCGTATGTGGGTTTTTTTTTTTATATAAGCCTCAAGGGCGAGGTGGCGCTGTATTTATAACTGAATGTTGTCATCGAGATACCTTCAGGCCTTGATTATAAGCATACATTCAAGTGTGGGATTTTTTTTGGAGCATGTACCGTGGAGTTATTAAGCATATCCTTCATTCACGATATTGCTTTTAATGTCCACAGAGGCTATCAAAAATAAATAAAAATATATATATGTTTGGATAAGTCTGATGCCAGTGAACATTTTGAGTGGTGGAAACTAAAAGAATATTCATAAATGACTTAGTTATCACACTTAGAATGAGTGTACATTTTTTGTACAAAATACCGTATGTGAGGTATTTATTTATTTTTTTTATGCCTCAAGGGCTAGGTGGCGCTGTATTTATAACTGAATGTTGTCATAGAGATACCTTCAGGCCTTGATTATAAGCATACATGTCAAGTGTGGGATTTTTTTTGGAGCATGTACCGTGGAGTTATTAAGCATATCCTTCATTCACGATATTGCTTTTAATGTCCACAGAGGCTATCAAAAATAAATAAAAATATATATATGTTTGGATAAGTCTGATGCCAGTGAACATTTTGAGTGGTGGAAACTAAAAGAATATTCATAAATGACTTCGTTATCACACTTAGAATGAGTTTACATTTTTTGTACAAAATACCGTATGTGGGGTATTTTTTTTTTATGCCTCAAGGGCTAGGTGGCGCTGCATATATAACTGAATGTTGTCATAGAGATAGCTTCAGGCCTTGACGATAAACATACATGTCAAGTTTGGGATTTTTTGGAGCATGTACCGGGGAGTTATTAAGCATATCCTTTTTCAGTGCGAAACACAAATTTTGATGCCCCGCCTTCATCATATAGTATTTCGAAAGGTCAAGATTTTTTCCACTGTCGTTGGCTCAGGTCTTGACATGGTCCAGGTCAAGTCTTAACTCAGTCAGATGAAACGTGTAGGAGAAGTGGGCAAAAGTCTGCCCCCTGTGAATGTGCAAAAATTGTCAAAAATGGGACATTCAAAAATTCGTAGCTCACTTCCTGTTCATTTTAGCATATGGGTCCAAGAGACTTTTTTGTAGGACTTGGGCTCCCTCATACATCTAAAAATATTCGTCGTTCTTGCTTAAACGTACAACTGGGGCTGCTTCGTTAAAAACTTCTAGGGGGCGCTATTGAGTCATTTTTGTAAAAATAGCACAATCAACAATAAAATATGGCTCATTTTACCAGGCCAGATGTGTGTGCCAGGTTTCATGAGTTTCTGTGCATGTTTAGACCCTCAAAACTGGCGTTGTTTTCTTGGCGAACAGCGCTTAGCCACACCCACAGCAATTCGCGAAAACTCACAAACTTCGTGTTGTGACATCATGAAGGCCGAAACCCTCATCTGAGCAAATATGAGGTAGGTCCAGTTAACGTGTTTGGAGAAAAACGTAGAAGAAAATTCGTAAGAAAAAAAATTGCCACTAGGTGGCGCTATCAGTTAGATGAAATATAAGTCAGTAGATGTCTTTAGGGCTGGACTCTCATCAAATGTGTGAAATTTTGAGAAGATAGGATCATCTCGGTCAAGTTAATGCAGCTTTTATTTTCACGAAAAATCTTCAGACTTTGCGTCACCGTAGCGGCCACGCCCTTTGGCGAAAAGTTACAATATTCGGTGTGGGGCATGATCAACATCTTAAGGCTTTTCTGACCAATTTTCAAATGGATCCCTTCAACAAGCTCAGCACAGTAGCTAAAAACGTAAAGTATGACATTTATTGTAACCACTAGGTGGGCGCTATATGTATAACTGAATTTTATCATATAGATGTTTTCAGGCCGTGACTATTACGTTGCCTGAGAAGTTTGAGATTTTTTGGAGCTTGAACATGGGAGTTATTAAGCATTTGCTCTTTCTGGACAAATGAAATTTTAAAGGCAATATTTGATGCCCCGCCCCCGTCATATAGTATTTCGAAAAGGCAAGACTTTTTGCCCAGCTGTTCTCTTAGGTCTTGAGATGATAAATGCCAAGTTTGAAGTCAATGGGATGAAAAATGTTTGCATAGGGGGAAAAAGCATGACCACAGTGAATGTGCCAAAATAGGCCAAAATTGGACATTAAAAAATTCATAGCTCACTTCCTGTACATTTTAGCTACATGGTCCCAATAGACTTTTTTGTGCGTCTCGGGGTGCTACACGTGCCTGCCAATTTTCGTTGCTCTAGCTCAAACGTGCCGGGCTTGTTTTTTATTTTTCTATGCTAGGGGGCGCTATAGAGTCGCGTTGTTATAACGACTTCATAATATCAAATTTTTCGCCGGACCTGAGGAGTGTGCAAAGTTCGGTGAGTTTTCGTGAATATTTAGGTACCCAAAATCGCGATTGTTTGCGGAGAATAAAGAAGAAGAAGAAGAAGAATAATAATAACTAGAGCTGCGAGCAGCTATAAAGGGCCCTCGCAGCCCGGGCCACGTTGGGGTACTTGCACGTTGGGGTACTTGCACGTTGGGGTACTGGCACGTTGGGGTACTGGCAAGTTTAGGTACGGCACATTGGAAGCAGAATTTCTTTGAAAATGGCATGATAAACCTTGACATGTGGATTTTTTTTTTTTTTTGTAAAAATACCGTTAAGTTGGTGTATTTTTTTTTATGCCTCTAGGGCTAGGTGGCGCTGTATATATAATGGAATGTTGTCATAGGGATACCTTCAAGCCTTGACTCTAAACATACATGTCAAGTGTGGGATTTTTTTGGAGCATGTACCGTGGAGTTATTAAGCATATCCTTCATTCACGATATTGCTTTTAATGTCCATAGAGGCTATCAAAAATAAATAAAAAAGTACATGTTTGGATAAGTCTAATGCCAGTGAACATTTTGAGTGGTGGAAAGTAAAAGAATATTCATAAATGACTTAGTTATCACACTTAGAATGAGTTTACATTTTTTGTACAAAATACCGTATGTGGGGTATTTTTTTGTTTTGCCTCAAGGGCGAGGTGGCGCTGCATATATAACTGAATGTTGTCATAGAGATACCTTCAGGCCTTGACGATAAACATACATGTCAAGTTTGGGATTTTTTGGAGCATGTATCGGGGAGTTATTAAGCATATCCTTTTTCAGTGCGAAACACAAATTTTGATGCCCCGCGCTCATCATATAGTATTTCCAAAAGTCAAGATTTTTCCGTCTGTTGTTGGCTCAGGTCTTGGCATGGTCCAGGTCAAGTCATAAGTCAGTCGGATAAAACATGTAGGAGAAGTGGGCAAAAGTATGCCCCCTGAAAATGTGCAAAAATCGTCAAAAATGGGACATTCAAAAATTCGTACCTCACTTCCTGTTCATTTTAGCATATGGGTCCAAGAGACTTTTTTGTAGGTCTTTGGCTCCCTCATACACGTAAACATTTTCGTAGATCTTGCTTAAACGTAGAATCGGGGCTGCTTCGTTAAAAATTTCTAGGGGGCGCTATTGAGTCATTTTTGTAAAAATAGTACAATCAACAATAAAATATTGTTCATTTTACCAGGCCAGATGTGTGTGCCAAGTTTCATGAGTTTCTGCGCATGTTTAGACCCTCAAAACTGGCGTTGTTTTCTTGGCGAACAGTGCTTAGCCACGCCCACAGCGATTCGCGAAAACTCACAAACTTCGTGTTGTGACATCATGAAGGCCGAAACCCTCATCTGAGCAAATATGAGGTTGGTCCAGTTAACGTGTTTGGAGAAAAATGTACAAGAAAATTCGTAAGAAAAAAAATTGCCACTAGGTGGCGCTATCAGTAAGATGAAATATAAGTTCGTAGATGTCTTAAGGGCTGGACTCTCATCAAATGTGTGAAATTTTGAGAAGATAGGATCATCTCGGTCAAGTTCATGCAGCTTTTATTGTCACGAAAAATTTTAGGACTTTGCGTCACCGTAGCGGCCACGCCCTTTGGCGAAAAGTTACAATATTCGGTGTGGGGCATGATCAACATCTTAAGGCTTTTCTGACCAATTTTCAACTGGATCCCTTCAACGAGCTCGGCACAGTAGCTAAAAACGTAAAGTATGACATTTATTGTTACCACTAGGTGGCGCTATATGTATAACTGAATTTTATCATATAGATGCTTTCAGGCCGTGACTATTACGTTGCCTGAGAAGTTTGAGATTTTTTGGAGCTTGAACATGGGAGTTATCACACTTAGAATGAGTTGACATTTTTTGTACAAAATACCGTATGTGGGGTATTTTTTTTTCACGCCTGAAGGGCTAGGTGGCGCTGCATATATAACTGAATTTTGTCATAGAGATACCTTCAGGCTTTGACTATAAACATACATGTCAAGTTTGGGATTTTTTGGAGCATGTACCGGGGAGTTATCAAGCATATCCTTTTTCAGTGCGAAACACAAAATTTGATGCCCCGCCCTCATCATATAGTATTTCCAAAATTCAAGATTTTTCTGCCTGTAGTTGGCTCAGGTCTTGACATGGTCCAGTTCAAGTCTAAAGTCAGTCGGATGAAATGTGTAGGAGAAGTGGGCAAAAGTATGCCCCCTGAAAATGTGCAAAAATCGTCAAAAATGGGACATTCAAAAATTCATAGCTCACTTCCTGTTCATTTTAGCACATGGGTCCAAGAGACTTTTTTGTAGGTCTTGGACTCCCTCATACACCTAAAAATTTTCGTAGATCTTGCTTAAAAGTACAATCGGGGCTGCTTCGTTAAAAATTTCTAGGGGGCGCTATTGAGTCATTTTTGTAAAAATAGGACAATACATGATAAAATATTGCTCATTTTGCCAGGCCAGATGTGTGTGCCAAGTTTCATGAATTTCTGCGCATGTTTAGACCATCAAAACTAGCGTTGTTTTCTTGGCGAACAGTGCTTAGCCACGCCCACAGCGATTCGCGAAAACTCACAAACTTCGTGTTGTGACATCATGAAGGCCAAAACCCCCATCTGAGCAAATATGAGGTTGGTCCAGTTAACGTGTTTGGAGAAAAATGTACAAGAAAATTCGTAAGAAAAAAAATTGCCACTAGGTGGCGCTATCAGTTAGATGAAATATAAGTTCGTAGATGTCTTTAGGGCTGGACTCTCATCAAATGTGTGAAATTTTGAGAAGATAGGATCATCTCGGTCAAGTTCATGCAGCTTTTATTGTCACGAAAAATCTTCAGACTTTGCGTCACCGTAGCGGCCACGCCCTTTGGCGAAAAGTTACAATATTCGGTGTGGGGCATCATCAACATCTTAAGGCTTTTCTGACCAATTTTCAACTGGATCCCTTCAACGAGCTCAGCACAGTAGCTAAAAACGTAAAGTATGACATTTATTGTAACCACTAGGTGGCGCTATATGTATAACTGAATTTTTTCATATAGGTGTTTTCAGGCCGTGACTATTACGTTGCCTGAGAAGTTTGAGATTTTTTGGAGCTTGTACATGGGAGTTATTCAGCATTTGCTCTTTCTGGACAAATGAAATTTTAAAGGCAATATTTGATGCCCCGCCCCCGTCATATAGTATTTCGAAAACGCAAGATTTTTTGCCTAGTTTTTCTCTTAAGTCTTGAGATGATAAATGCCAAGTTTAAAGTCAATTGGATGAAAAATGTTTGCATAGGGGGAAAAAGTATGACCACAGTGAATGTGCCAAAATAGGCCAAAATTGGACATAAAAAAATTCATAGCTCATTTCCTGTACATTTTAGCTACATGGTCCCGATAGACTTTTTTGTGCGTCTCGGGGTGCTACACGTGCCTGCCAATTTTCGTTGCTCTCGCTCAAATGTGCCGGGCTTGGTTTTTATTTTTCTACGCTAGGGGGCGCTATAGAGTCGCGTTGTTATAACGACTTCATAATATCAAATTTTTCGCCGGACCTGAGGAGTGTGCAAAGTTTGGTGAGTTTTCGTGAATGTTTAGGTCCTCAAAAATGCGATCGTTTACGGAGAAGAAGAAGAAGAAGAAGAATAATAATAACTAGAGCTGCGAGCAGCTATAAAGGGCCCTCGCAGCCCGGGCCACGTTGGGGTACTTGCACGTTGGGGTACTTGCACGTTGGGGTACTGGCACGTTGGGGTACTGGCAAGTTTAGGTAAGGCACATTGGAAGCAGAATTTCTTTGAAAATGGCATGATAAACCTTGACATGTGGATTTTTTTTTTTTTTGTAAAAATACCGTTAAGTTGGTGTATTTTTTTTTATGCCTCTAGGGCTAGGTGGCGCTGTATATATAATGGAATGTTGTCATAGGGATACCTTCAAGCCTTGACTCTAAACATACATGTCAAGTGTGGGATTTTTTTGGAGCATGTACCGTGGAGTTATTAAGCATATCCTTCATTCACGATATTGCTTTTAATGTCCATTAGAGGCTATCAAAAATAAATAAAAAAGTACATGATTGGATAAGTCTAATGCCAGTGAACATTTTGAGTGGTGGAAAGTAAAAGAATATTCATAAATGACTTAGTTATCACACTTAGAATGAGTTTACATTTTTTGTACAAAATACCGTATGTGGGGTATTTTTTTGTTTTGCCTCAAGGGCGAGGTGGCGCTGCATATATAACTGAATGTTGTCATAGAGATACCTTCAGGCCTTGACGATAAACATACATGTCAAGTTTGGGATTTTTTGGAGCATGTATCGGGGTGTTATTAAGCATATCCTTTTTCAGTGCGAAACACAAATTTCGATGCCCCGCGCTCATCATATAGTATTTCCAAAAGTCAAGATTTTTCTGCCTGTAGTTGGCTCAGGTCTTGACATGGTCCAGGTCAAGTCTAAAGTCAGTCGGATGAAATGTGTAGGAGAAGTGGGCAAAAGTATGCCCCCTGAAAATGTGCAAAAATCGTCAAAAATGGGACATTCAAAAATTCATAGCTCACTTCCTGTTCATTTTAGCACATGGGTCCAAGAGACTTTTTTGTAGGTCATGGACTCCCTCATACACCTAAAAATTTTCGTAGATCTTGCTTAAACGTACAATCGGGGCTGTTTCGTTAAAAATTTCTAGGGGGCGCTATTGAGTCATTTTTGTAAAAATAGGACAATACATGATAAAATATTGCTCATTTTGCCAGGCCAGATGTGTGTGCCAAGTTTCATGAGTTTCTGCGCATGTTTAGACCATCAAAACTAGCGTTGTTTTCTTGGTGAACAGTGCTTAGCCACGCCCACAGCGATTCGCGAAAACTCACAAACTTCGTGTTGTGACATCATGAAGGCCGAAACCCCCATCTGAGCAAATATGAGGTTGGTCCAGTTAACGTGTTTGGAGAAAAATGTACAAGAAAATTCGTAAGAAAAAAAATTGCCACTAGGTGGCGCTATCAGTTAGATGAAATATAAGTTCGTAGATGTCTTTAGGGCTGGACTCTCATCAAATGTGTGAAATTTTGAGAAGATAGGATCATCTCGGTCAAGTTCATGCAGCTTTTATTGTCACGAAAAATCTTCAGACTTTGCGTCACCGTAGCGGCCACGCCCTTTGGCGAAAAGTTACAATATTCGGTGTGGGGCATCATCAACATCTTAAGGCTTTTCTGACCAATTTTCAACTGGATCCCTTCAACGAGCTCAGCACAGTAGCTAAAAACGTAAAGTATGACATTTATTGTAACCACTAGGTGGCGCTATATGTATAACTGAATTTTTTCATATAGGTGTTTTCAGGCCGTGACTATTACGTTGCCTGAGAAGTTTGAGATTTTTTGGAGCTTGTACATGGGAGTTATTCAGCATTTGCTCTTTCTGGACAAATGAAATTTTAAAGGCAATATTTGATGCCCCGCCCCCGTCATATAGTATTTCGAAAACGCAAGATTTTTTGCCTAGTTTTTCTCTTAAGTCTTGAGATGATAAATGCCAAGTTTAAAGTCAATGGGATGAAAAATGTTTGCATAGGGGGAAAAAGCATGACCACAGTGAATGTGCCAAAATAGGCCAAAATTGGACATTAAAAAATTCATAGCTCACTTCCTGTACATTTTAGGAAATGGCTTCCACTGACTTTTTTGTGCGTCTCGTAGTGCTACACGTGCCTGCCATTTTTCGTAGCTCTAGCTCAAACGGACCGGGATTGGTTTTTATTTTTCTACGCTAGGTGGCGCTATAGAGTCGCGTTGTTATGACAACTACATAATATCAAATTTTTCGCCGGGCCCGAAGAGACTGCAAAGTTTGGTGAGTTTTCGTAAATGTTTAGGCCCTCAAAAATGCGATCGTTTACGGAGAAGAAGAAGAAGAATAATAATAATAATTCTTACAAAAACAAGAGGGACCTCGCAGCGGTCGCTGCTCGGGCCCTAACTAGAGCTGCGAGCAGCTATAAAGGGCCCTCGCAGCCCGGGCCACGTTGGAGTCCTTGCACGTTGGGGTACTTGCACGTTAGGGTACTGGCACGTTGGGGTACTGGCATATTGGAAGCAAAATTTCTTTGAAAATGGCATAATAAACGTTTACATGTAGAATTTTTTTTGCCAGTGTGTATCAAGCTCAACGGGTTTTGGGGATTGTTAAAACCTGCAAAATTCTGCGTCCTTTTTTATTTTTAGGCAATGAGTTGCCCTGATTGGTATTTTTTGTAAAAGTGTATATATACATCATCGCTCGTTGTACTCATTGCACAATGTTACTTTTATTGTCCAAAGGGGCAATCAAAAATGAATAAAACAAAATGGAAACGTACATACGTTTGGATCGGTGTGAAGCCAGTGAACAATTTGAGTGGTGGAAACTAAAAGAATATTCATAAATGACTTAGTCATCACACTTAGAATGAGTTTACATTTTTTGTACAAAATACCGTATGTGGGTTTTTTTTTTTTATATAAGCCTCAAGGGCTAGGTGGCGCTGTATTTATAACTGAATGTTGTCATAGAGATACCTTCAGGCCTTGATTATAAGCATACATGTCAAGTGTGGGATTTTTTTTGGAGCATGTACCGTGGAGTTATTAAGCATATCCTTCATTCACGATATTGCTTTTAATGTCCATAGAGGCTATCAAAAATAAATAAAAATATATATATGTTTGGATAAGTCTGATGCCAGTGAACATTTTGAGTGGTGGAAACTAAAAAAATATTCAGAAATGACTTCGTTATCACACTTAGAATGAGTGTACATTTTTTGTACAAAATACCGTATGTGGGGTATTTTTTTTTCATGCCTCAAGGGCTAGGTGGCGCTGCATATATAACTGAATGTTGTCATAGAGATAACTTCAGGCCTTGACGATAAACATACATGTCAAGTTTGGGATTTTTTGGAGCATGTACCGGGGAGTTATCAAGCATATCCTTTTTCATTGTGAAACACAAATTTTGATGCCCCGCCCTCATTATATAGTATTTCGAAAAGTCAAAATTTTTCCCCCTGTCGTTGGCTCAGGTCTTGACATGGTCCAGGCCAAGTCTTAACTCAGTCGGATGAAACGTGTAGGAGAAGTGGGCAAAAGTCTGCCCCCTGTGAATGTGCAAAAATCGTCAAAAATGGGACATTCAAAAATTCGTAGCTCACTTCCTGTTCATTTTAGCATATGGGTACAAGAGACGTTTTTGTAGGTCTTGGGCTCCCTCATACACCTAAAAATATTCGGCGTTTTTGCTTAAACGTACAACCGGGGCTGCTTCGTTAAAAATTTCAAGGGGGCGCTATTGAGTCATTTTTGTAAAAATAGCACAATCAACAATAAAATATTGCTCATTTTACCAGGCCAGATGTGTGTGCCAAGTTTCAGGAGTTTCTGTGCATGTTTAGACCCTCAAAACTGGCGTTGTTTTCTTGGCGAACAGCGCTTAGCCACGCCTACAACAATTCGCGAAAACTCACAAACTTCGTGTTGTGACATCATGAAGGCCGAAACCCTCCTCTGAGCAAATATGAGGTAGGTCCAGTTAACGTGTTTGGAGAAAAACGTAGAAGAAAATTCGTAAGAAAAAAAATTGCCACTAGGTGGCGCTATCAGTTAGATGAAATGGAAGTTAGTAGATGTCTTTAGAGCTGGACTCTCATCAAATGTGTGAAATTTTGAGAAGATAGGATCATCTCGGTCAAGTTAATGCAGCTTTTATTTTCACGAAAAATCTTCAGATTTTGCGTCACCGTAGCGGCCACGCCCTTTGATGAAAAGTTACAATATTCGGTGTGGGGCATGATCAACATCTTAAGGCTTTTCTGACCAATTTTCAAATGGATCCCTTCAACAAGCTCAGCACAGTAGCTAAAAACGTAAAGTATGACATTTATTGTAACCACTAGGTGGCGCTATATGTATAACTGAATTTTGTCATATAGATGTTTTCAGGCTGTGACTATTACATTGCCTGAGAAGTTTGAGATTTTTTGGAGCTTCAACATGGGAGTTATTAAGCATTTGCTCTTTCTGGACAAATGAAATTTTAAAGGCAATATTTGATGCCCCGCCCCCGTCATATAGTATTTCGAAAAGGCAAGATTTTTCCCCCAGTTGTTCTCTCAGGTCTTGAGATGATAAATGCCAAGTTTGAAGTCAATTGGATGAAAAATGTTTGCAAAGGGGGAAAAAGCATGACCACAGTGAATGTGCCAAAATAGGCCAAAATTGGACATTAAAAAATTCATAGCTCACTTCCTGTACATTTTAGCTACATGGTCCCAATAGACTTTTTTGTGCGTCTCGGGGTGCTACACGTGCCTGCCAATTTTCGTTGCTCTAGCTCAAACATGCCGGGCTTGGTTTTTATTTTTCTATGCTAGGGGGCGCTATAGAGTCGCGTTGTTATGACGACTTCATAATATCAAATTTTTCGCCGGGCCTGAGGAGTGTGCAAAGTTTGGTGAGTTTTCGTAAATGTTTAGGTACCCAAAATCGTGATCGTTTACGGAGAAGAAGAATAATAATAATAATAATAATAATAATAATAATAATAATAATAATCCGATCGAAAAACAATAGGGACCTCGCAGCGGTAGCTGCTCGGGCCCTAATAATAATTTTTACAAAAACAATAGGGACCTCGCAGCAGTCGCTGCTCGGGCCCTAATAATAATAATAATAATAACTAGAGCTGCGAGCAGCTATAAAGGGCCCTCGCAGCCCGGGCCATGTTGGAGTCCTTGCACATTGGGGTACTTGCACGTTAGGGTACTGGCACGTTGGGGTACTGGCACGTTGGGGTACTGGCATATTGTAAGCAAAATTTCTTTGAAAATGGCATAATAAACGTTTACATGTAGAATATTTTTTTTGCCTGTGTGTGTCAAGCTCAACGGGTTTTGGTGATTGTTAAGACCTGCAAAAATCAGCGTCCTTTTTTATTTTTAGGCAATGAGTTGCCCTGATTGATATTTTTTGTAAAAGTGTATATATACATCATCGCTCGTTGTACTCATTGCACAATGTTACTTTTATTGTCCAAAGGGGCAATCAAAAATGAATAAAACAAAATGGAAACGTACATACGTTTGGATCGGTGTGAAGCCAGTGAACAATTTGAGTGGTGGAAACTAAAAGAATATTCAGAAATGACTTAGTCATCACACTTAGAATGAGTTTAAATTTTTTTGTACAAAATACCGTATGTGGGTTTTTTTTTTTTATATAAGCCTCAAGGGCTAGGTGGCGCTGTATTTATAACTGAATGTTGTCATCGAGATACCTTCAGGCCTTGATTATAAGCATACATGTCAAGTGTGGGATTTTTTTTGGAGCATGTACCGTGGAGTTATTAAGCATATCCTTCATTCACGAAATTGCTTTTAATGTCCACAGAGGCTATCAAAAATAAATAAAAATATATATATATGTTTGGATAAGTCTGATGCCAGTGAACATTTTGAGTGGTGGAAACTAAAAGAATATTCATAAATGACTTAGTTATCACACTCAGAATGAGTTTACATTTTTTGTACAAAATACCGTATGTGGGGTATTTTTTTTTTATGCCTCAAGGGCTAGGTGGCGCTGCATATATAACTGAATGTTGTCATAGAGATAGCTTCAGGCCTTGACGATAAACATACATGTCAGGTTTGGGATTTTTTGGAGCATGTACCGGGGAGTTATTAAGCATATCCTTTTTCAGTGCGAAACACAAATTTTGATGCCCCGCCTTCATCATATAGTATTTCGAAAGGTCAAGATTTTTCCCCCTGTCGTTGGCTCAGGACTTGACATGGTCCAGGTCAAGTCTTAACTCAGTCAGATGAAACGTGTAGGAGAAGTGGGCAAAAGTCTGCCCCCTGTGAATGTGCAAAAATTGTCAAAAATGGGACATTCAAAAATTCGTAGCTCACTTCCTGTTCATTTTAGCATATGGGTCCAAGAGACTTTTTTGTAGGTCTTGGGCTCCCTCATACACCTAAAAATATTCGTCGTTCTTGCTTAAACGTACAACCGGGGCTGCTTCGTTAAAAACTTCTAGGGGGCGCTATTGAGTCATTTTTGTAAAAATAGCACAATCAACAATAAAATATTGCTCATTTTACCAGGCCAGATGTGTGTGCCAAGTTTCATGAGTTTCTGTGCATGTTTAGACCCTCAAAACTGGCGTTATTTTCTTGGCGAACAGCGCTTAGCCACACCCACAGCAATTCGCGAAAACTCACAAACTTCGTGTTGTGACATCATGAAGGCCGAAACCCTCATCTGAGCAAATATGAGGTAGGTCCAGTTAACGTGTTTGGAGAAAAACGTAGAAGAAAATTCGTAAGAAAAAAAATTGCCACTAGGTGGCGCTATCAGTTAGATGAAATATAAGTCAGTAGATGTCTTTAGGGCTGGACTCTCATCAAATGTGTGAAATTTTGAGAAGATAGGATCATCTCGGTCAAGTTAATGCAGCTTTTATTTTCACGAAAAATCTTCAGACTTTGCGTCACCGTAGCGGCCACGCCCTTTGGCGAAAAGTTACAATATTCGGTGTGCGGCATGATCAACATCTTAAGGCTTTTCTGACCAATTTTCAAATGGATCCCTTCAACAAGCTCAGCACAGTAGCTAAAAACGTAAAGTATGACATTTATTGTAACCACTAGGTGGCGCTATATGTATAACTGAATTTTATCATATAGATGTTTTCAGGCCGTGACTATTACGTTGCCTGAGAAGTTTGAGATTTTTTGGAGCTTGAACATGGGAGTTATTAAGCATTTGCTCTTTCTGGACAAATGAAATTTTAAAGGCAATATTTGATGCCCCGCCCCCGTCATATAGTATTTCAAAAAGGCAAGATGTTTTGCCCAGTTGTTCTCTCAGGTCTTGAGATGATAAATGCCAAGTTTGAAGTCAATTGGATGAAAAATGTTTGCAAAGGGGGAAAAAGCATGACCACAGTGAATGTGCCAAAATAGGCCAAAATTGGACATAAAAAAATTCATAGCTCACTTCCTGTACATTTTAGCTACATGGTCCCAATAGACTTTTTTGTGCGTCTCGGGGTGCTACACGTGCCTGCCAATTTTTGTTGCTCTAGCTCAAACGTGCCGGGCTTGGTTTTTATTTTTCTACGCTAGGGGGCGCTATCGAGTCGCATTGTTATGACGACTTAATAATATCAAATTTTTCGCCTGGCCTGAGGAGTGTGCAAAGTTCGGTGAGTTTTCGGGAATGTTTAGGTACCCAAAATCGCGATTGTTTGCGGAGAATAAAGAATAATAATAACTAGAGCTGCGAGCAGCTATAAAGGGCCCTCGCAGCCCGGGCCACGTTGGGGTACTGGCACGTTGGGGTACTGGCACGTTGGGGTACTGGCATATTGGAAGCAAAATTTCTTTGAAAATGGCATAATAAACCTTTACATGTAGAATATTTTTTTTGCCAGTGTGTGTCAAGCTCAACGGGTTTTGGTGATTGTTAAGACCTGCAAAAATCAGCGTCCTTTTTTATTTTTAGGCAATGAGTTGCCCTGATTGATATTTTTTGTAAAAGTGTATATATACATCATCGCTCGTTGTACTCATTGCACAATGTTACTTTTATTGTCCAAAGGGGCAATCAAAAATGAATAAAACAAAATGGAAACGTACATACGTTTGGATCGGTGTGAAGCCAGTGAACAATTTGAGTGGTGGAAACTAAAAAAATATTCAGAAATGACTTAGTCATCACACTTAGAATGAGTTTAAATTTTTTTGTACAAAATACCGTATGTGGTTTTTTTTTTTTTTATATAAGCCTCAAGGGCTAGGTGGCGCTGTATTTATAACTGAATGTTGTCATCGAGATACCTTCAGGCCTTGATTATAAGCATACATGTCAAGTGTGGGATTTTTTTTGGAGCATGTACCGTGGAGTTATTAAGCATATCCTTCATTCACGATATTGCTTTTAATGTCCACAGAGGCTATCAAAAATAAATAAAAAAATATATATGTTTGGATAAGTCTGATGCCAGTGAACATTTTGAGTGGTGGAAACTAAAAGAATATTCATAAATGACTTAGTTATCACACTTAGAATGAGTTTACATTTTTTGTACAAAATACCGTATGTGGGGTATTTTTTTTTTTATGCCTCAAGGGCTAGGTGGCGCTGCATATATAACTGAATGTTGTCATAGAGATAGCTTCAGGCCTTGACGATAAACATACATGTCAAGTTTGGGATTTTTTGGAGCATGTACCGGGGAGTTATTAAGCATATCCTTTTTCAGTGCGAAACACAAATTTTGATGCCCCGCCTTCATCATATAGTATTTCGAAAGGTCAAGATTTTTACCCCTGTCGTTGGCTCAGGACTTGACATGGTCCAGGTCAAGTCTTAACTCAGTCAGATGAAACGTGTAGGAGAAGTGGGCAAAAGTCTGCCCCCTGTGAATGTGCAAAAATTGTCAAAAATGGGACATTCAAAAATTCGTAGCTCACTTCCTGTTCATTTTAGCATATGGGTCCAAGAGACTTTTTTGTAGGTCTTGGGCTCCCTCATACACCTAAAAATATTCGTCGTTCTTGCTTAAACGTACAACCGGGGCTGCTTCGTTAAAAACTTCTAGGGGGCGCTATTGAGTCATTTTTGTAAAAATAGCACAATCAACAATAAAATATTGCTAATTTTACCAGGCCAGATGTGTGTGCCAAGTTTCATGAGTTTCTGTGCATGTTTAGACCCTCAAAACTGGCGTTGTTTTCTTGGCGAACAGCGCTTAGCCACACCCACAGCAATTCGCGAAAACTCACAAACTTCGTGTTGTGACATCATGAAGGCCGAAACCCTCATCTGAGCAAATATGAGGTAGGTCCAGTTAACGTGTTTGGAGAAAAACGTAGAAGAAAATTCGTAAGAAAAAAAATTGCCACTAGGTGGCGCTATCAGTTAGATGAAATATAAGTCAGTAGATGTCTTTAGGGCTGGACTCTCATCAAATGTGTGAAATTTTGAGAAGATAGGATCATCTCGGTCAAGTTAATGCAGCTTTTATTTTCACGAAAAATCTTCAGACTTTGCGTCACCGTAGCGGCCACGCCCTTTGGCGAAAAGTTACAATATTCGGTGTGGGGCATGATCAACATCTTAAGGCTTTTCTGACCAATTTTCAAATGGATCCCTTCAACAAGCTCAGCGCAGTAGCTGAAAACGTAAAGTATGACATTTATTGTAACCACTAGGTGGCGCTATATGTATAACTGAATTTTATCATATAGATGTTTTCAGGCCGTGACTATTACGTTGCCTGAGAAGTTTGAGATTTTTTGGAGCTTGAACATGGGAGTTATTAAGCATTTGCTCTTTCTGGACAAATGAAATTTTAAAGGCAATATTTGATGCCCCTCCCCCGTCATATAGTATTTCAAAAAGGCAAGATGTTTTGCCCAGTTGTTCTCTCAGGTCTTGAGATGATAAATGCCAAGTTTGAAGTCAATTGGATGAAAAATGTTTGCAAAGGGGGAAAAAGCATGACCACAGTGAATGTGCCAAAATAGGCCAAAATTAGACATAAAAAAATTCATAGCTCACTTCCTGTACATTTTAGCTACATGGTCCCAATAGACTTTTTTGTGCGTCTCGGGGTGCTACACGTGCCTGCCAATTTTTGTTGCTCTAGCTCAAACGTGCCGGGCTTGGTTTTTATTTTTCTACGCTAGGGGGCGCTATCGAGTCGCATTGTTATGACGACTTAATAATATCAAATTTTTCGCCGGGCCTGAGGAGTGTGCAAAGTTCGGTGAGTTTTCGTGAATGTTTAGGTACCCAAAATCGCGATCGTTTGCGGAGAATAAAGAAGAAGAAGAAGAAGAAGAAGAAGAACTAGAGCTGCGAGCAGCTATAAAGGGCCCTCGCAGCCCGGGCCAAGTTGGAGTCCTTGCACGTTGGGGTACTTGCACGTTAGGGTACTGGCACGTTGGGGTACTGGCATATTGGAAGCAAAATTTCTTTGAAAATGGCATAATAAACGTTTACATGTAGAATATTTTTTTTGCCAGTGTGTGTCAAGCTCAACGGGTTTTGGTGATTGTTAAGACCTGCAAAAATCAGCGTCCTTTTTTATTTTTAGGCAATGAGTTGCCCTGATTGGTATTTTTTGTAAAAGTGTATATATACATCATCGCTCGTTGTACTCATTGCACAATGTTACTTTTATTGTCCAAAGGGGCAATCAAAAATGAATAAAACAAAATGGAAACGTACATACGTTTGGATCGGTGTGAAGCCAGTGAACAATTTGAGTGGTGGAAACTAAAAGAATATTCAGAAATGACAGTCATCACACTTAGAATGAGTTTACATTTTTTTGTACAAAATACCGTATGTGGTTTTTTTTTTTTATATAAGCCTCAAGGGCTAGGTGGCGCTGTATTTATAACTGAATGTTGTCATCGAGATACCTTCAGGCCTTGATTATAAGCATACATGTAAAGTGTGGGATTTTTTTTGGAGCATGTACCGTGGAGTTATTAAGCATATCCTTCATTCACGATATTGCTTTTAATGTCCACAGAGGCTATCAAAAATAAATAAAAATATATATATGTTTGGATAAGTCTGATGCCAGTGAACATATGTTCACTGGCATCAGACTTAATCACAACAATATATATATTTTATTTATTCTTTGATAGCCTCTGTGGACATTAAAAGCAATATCGTGAATGAAGGATATGTTAATAACTCCACGTAAATGACTCATTACAAAAATTCCACACTTTAATTGTCATTGAGATACCTTCAGGCCTTGACTATAAACATACATGTCAAGTTTGGGATTTTTTGGAACATGTACCGGGGAGTTATTAAGCATATCCTTTTTCAGTGCGAAACACAAAATTTGATGCCCCGCCCTCCTCATATAGTATTTCCAAAAGTCAAGATTTTTCCGCCTGTCGTTGGCTCAGGTCTTGACATGGTCCAGGTCAAGTCTGAAGTCAGTCGGATGAAATGTGTAGGAGAAGTGGGCAAAAGTATGCCCCCTGAAAATGTGCAAAAATCGTCAAAAATGGGACATTCAAAAATTCATAGCTCACTTCCTGTTCATTTTAGCACATGGGTCCAAGAGACTTTTTTGTAGGTCTTGGACTCCCTCATACAACTAAAAATTTTCATAGATCTTGCTTAAACGTACAACCGGGGCTGCTTCGTTAAAAAATTCTAGGGGGCGCTATTGAGTCATTTTTCTAAAAATAGCACAATCAAGAATAAAATATTGTTCATTTTACCAGGCCAGATGTGTGTGCCAAGTTTCATGAGTTTCTGCGCATGTTTAGACCCTCAAAACTGGCGTTGTTTTCTTGGCGAACAGCGCTTAGCCACGCCCACAGCGATTCGCGAAAACTCACAAACTTCGTGTTGTGACATCATGAAGGCCGAAACCCTCATCTGAGCAAATATGAGGTAGGTTCAGTTAACGTGTTTGTAGAAAAACGTAGAAGAAAATTCGTAAGAAAAAAAAATTGCCACTAGGTGGCGCTATCAGTAAGATGAAATATAAGTTTGTAGATGTCTTCAGGGCTGGACTGTCATCAAATGTGTGAAATTTTGAGAAGATAGGATCATCTCGGTCAAGTTAATGCAGATTTTATTGTCACGAAAAATCTTCAGACTTTGCGGCACCGTAGCGGCCACGCCCTTTGGCGAAAGGTTACAATATTCGGTGTGGGGCATGATCAACATCTTAAGGCTTTTCTGACCAATTTTCAACTGGATCCCTTCAACGAGCTCAGCACAGTAGCTAAAAACGTAAAGTATGACATTTATTGTTACCACTAGGTGGCGCTATATCTAGAACTGAATTTTATCATATAGATGTTTTCAGGCCGTGACTATTACGTTGCCTGAGAAGTTTGAGATTTTTTGGAGCTTGAACATGGGAGTTATTCAGCATTTGGTCTTTCTGGACAAATGAAATTTTAAAGACAATATTTGATGCCCCGCCCCCATCATATAGTATTTCGAAAAGGCAAGACTTTTTGCCCAGTTGTTCTCTCAGGTCTTGAGATGATAAATGCGAAATTTGAAGTCAATTGGATGAAAAATGTTTGCAAAGGGGGAAAAAGCATGACCACAGTGAATGTGCCAAAATAGGCCAAAATTGGACATAAAAAAATTCATAGCTCATTTCCTGTACATTTTAGCTACATGGTCCCAATAGACTTTTTTGTGCGTCTCGGGGTGCTACACGTGCCTGCCAATTTTTGTTGCTCTAGCTCAAACGTGCCGGGCTTGGTTTTCATTTATCTACGCTAGGGGGCGCTATAGAGTCGCGTTGTTATGACGACTTCATAATATCAAATTTTTCGCCGGGCCTGAGGAGTGTGCAAAGTTTGGTGAGTTTTCGTAAATGTTTAGGTACCCAAAAACGTGATCGTTTACGGAGAAGAAGAAGAAGAAGAATAATAATAATAACTAGAGCTGCGAGCAGCTATAAAGGGCCCTCGCAGCCCGGGCCACGTTGGGGTACTTGCACGTTGGGGTACTTGCACGTTGGGGTACTGGCACGTTGGGGTACTGGCAAGTTTAGGTACGGCACATTGGAAGCAGAATTTCTTTGAAAATGGCATGATAAACCTTGACATGTGGATTTTTTTTTTTTTTGTAAAAATACCGTTAAGTTGGTGTATTTTTTTTTATGCCTCTAGGGCTAGGTGGCGCTGTATATATAATGGAATGTTGTCATAGGGATACCTTCAAGCCTTGACTCTAAACATACATGTCAAGTGTGGGATTTTTTTGGAGCATGTACCGTGGAGTTATTAAGCATATCCTTCATTCACGATATTGCTTTTAATGTCCATTAGAGGCTATCAAAAATAAATAAAAAAGTACATGTTTGGATAAGTCTAATGCCAGTGAACATTTTGAGTGGTGGAAAGTAAAAGAATATTCATAAATGACTTAGTTATCACACTTAGAATGAGTTTACATTTTTTGTACAAAATACCGTATGTGGGGTATTTTTTTGTTTTGCCTCAAGGGCGAGGTGGCGCTGCATATATAACTGAATGTTGTCATAGAGATACCTTCAGGCCTTGACGATAAACATACATGTCAAGTTTGGGATTTTTTGGAGCATGTATCGGGGAGTTATTAAGCATATCCTTTTTCAGTGCGAAACACAAATTTTGATGCCCCGCGCTCATCATATAGTATTTCCAAAAGTCAAGATTTTTCCGTCTGTTGTTGGCTCAGGTCTTGACATGGTCCAGGTCAAGTCATAAGTCAGTCGGATAAAACATGTAGGAGAAGTGGGCAAAAGTATGCCCCCTGAAAATGTGCAAAAATCGTCAAAAATGGGACATTCAAAAATTCGTACCTCACTTCCTGTTCATTTTAGCATATGGGTCCAAGAGACTTTTTTGTAGGTCTTTGGCTCCCTCATACACGTAAAAATTTTCGTAGATCTTGCTTAAACGTAGAATCGGGGCTGCTTCGTTAAAAATTTCTAGGGGGCGCTATTGAGTCATTTTTGTAAAAATAGTACAATCAACAATAAAATATTGTTCATTTTACCAGGCCAGATGTGTGTGCCAAGTTTCATGAGTTTCTGCGCATGTTTAGACCCTCAAAACTGGCGTTTTCTTGGCGAACAGTGCTTAGCCACGCCCACAGCGATTCGCGAAAACTCACAAACTTCGTGTTGTGACATCATGAAGGCCGAAACCCTCATCTGAGCAAATATGAGGTTGGTCCAGTTAACGTGTTTGGAGAAAAATGTACAAGAAAATTCGTAAGAAAAAAAATTGCCACTAGGTGGCGCTATCAGTAAGATGAAATATAAGTTCGTAGATGTCTTAAGGGCTGGACTCTCATCAAATGTGTGAAATTTTGAGAAGATAGGATCATCTCGGTCAAGTTCATGCAGCTTTTATTGTCACGAAAAATTTTCGGACTTTGCGTCACCGTAGCGGCCACGCCCTTTGGCGAAAAGTTACAATATTCGGTGTGGGGCATGATCAACATCTTAAGGCTTTTCTGACCAATTTTCAACTGGATCCCTTCAACGAGCTCGGCACAGTAGCTAAAAACGTAAAGTATGACATTTATTGTTACCACTAGGTGGCGCTATATGTATAACTGAATTTTATCATATAGATGCTTTCAGGCCGTGACTATTACGTTGCCTGAGAAGTTTGAGATTTTTTGGAGCTTGAACATGGGAGTTATCACACTTAGAATGAGTTGACATTTTTTGTACAAAATACCGTATGTGGGGTATTTTTTTTTCACGCCTGAAGGGCTAGGTGGCGCTGCATATATAACTGAATTTTGTCATAGAGATACCTTCAGGCTTTGACTATAAACATACATGTCAAGTTTGGGATTTTTTGGAGCATGTAACGGGGAGTTATTAAGCATATCCTTTTTCAGTGCGAAACACAAAATTTGATGCCCCGCCCTCATCATATAGTATTTCCAAAAGTCAAGATTTTTCTGCCTGTAGTTGGCTCAGATCTTGACATGGTCCAGGTCAAGTCTAAAGTCAGTCGGATGAAATGTGTAGGAGAAGTGGGCAAAAGTATGCCCCCTGAAAATGTGCAAAAATCGTCAAAAATGGGACATTCAAAAATTCATAGCTCACTTCCTGTTCATTTTAGCACATGGGTCCAAGAGACTTTTTTGTAGGTCTTGGACTCCCTCATACACCTAAAAATTTTCGTAGATCTTGCTTAAACGTACAATCGGGGCTGCTTCGTTAAAGATTTCTAGGGGGCGCTATTGAGTCATTTTTGTAAAAATAGGACAATACATGATAAAATATTGCTCATTTTGCCAGGCCAGATGTGTGTGCCAAGTTTCATGAGTTTCTGCGCATGTTTAGACCATCAAAACTAGCGTTGTTTTCTTGGCGAACAGTGCTTAGCCACGCCCACAGCGATTCGCGAAAACTCACAAACTTCGTGTTGTGACATCATGAAGGCCGAAACCCCCATCTGAGCAAATATGAGGTTGGTCCAGTTAACGTGTTTGGAGAAAAATGTACAAGAAAATTCGTAAGAAAAAAAATTGCCACTAGGTGGCGCTATCAGTTAGATGAAATATAAGTTCGTAGATGTCTTTAGGGCTGGACTCTCATCAAATGTGTGAAATTTTGAGAAGATAGGATCATCTCGGTCAAGTTCATGCAGCTTTTATTGTCACGAAAAATCTTCAGACTTTGCGTCACCGTAGCGGCCACGCCCTTTGGCGAAAAGTTACAATATTCGGTGTGGGGCATCATCAACATCTTAAGGCTTTTCTGACCAATTTTCAACTGGATCCCTTCAACGAGCTCAGCACAGTAGCTAAAAACATAAAGTATGACATTTATTGTAACCACTAGGTGGCGCTATATGTATAACTGAATTTTTTCATATAGGTGTTTTCAGGCCGTGACTATTACGTTGCCTGAGAAGTTTGAGATTTTTTGGAGCTTGTACATGGGAGTTATTCAGCATTTGCTCTTTCTGGACAAATGAAATTTTAAAGGCAATATTTGATGCCCCGCCCCCGTCATATAGTATTTCGAAAACGCAAGATTTTTTGCCTAGTTTTTCTCTTAAGTCTTGAGATGATAAATGCCAAGTTTAAAGTCAATGGGATGAAAAATGTTTGCATAGGGGGAAAAAGCATGACCACAGTGAATGTGCCAAAATAGGCCAAAATTGGACATTAAAAAATTCATAGCTCACTTCCTGTACATTTTAGGAAATGGCTTCCACTGACTTTTTTGTGCGTCTCGTAGTGCTACACGTGCCTGCCAATTTTCGTAGCTCTAGCTCAAACGGGCCGGGATTGGTTTTTATTTTTCTACGCTAGGTGGCGCTATAGAGTCGCGTTGTTATGACAACTACATAATAACAAATTTTTCGCCGGGCCCGAAGAGACTGCAAAGTTTGGTGAGTTTTCGTAAATATTTAGGCCCTCAAAAATGCGATCGTTTACGGAGAAGAAGAAGAAGAAGAATAATAATAATTCTTACAAAAACAAGAGGGACCTCGCAGCGGTCGCTGCTCGGGCCCTAACTAGAGCTGCGAGCAGCTATAAAGGGCCCTCGCAACCCGGGCCACGTTGGGGTACTTGCACGTCGGGGTACTGGCACGTTGGGGTACTGTCAAATAGGACAAGGACCATCTAAAATGTTTTTGACAAGCCTTGTGTGTGTAAAGTTTAATCAAAACGCAAAATATGGTGCGCAATTCCCAAAATAAATTCAAAATGGCGGACTTCCTTTTAGGTTTAGCATACGGCTACAGAATACTTTTTGTAGGTCTTAAGCTAATAGGTATGCCTCCCAGTTTTCACAAATCTAGGTCAAGTCATCTTTAGTTGTGTATCGCTTGAATCATACAATTGGAAATGCTCCATAAAAATGCATAGAGGGCGCTATTGAGCACAACGTTGGGTTACTTGCACGTCGGGGTACTGGCACGTTGGGGTACTGTTACATGGAACAAGGACCATTTAAAATGTTAGTTTTTTCCATGCCTTGTCTGTGCAAAGTTTCATGAAAAAGGCCAAAAATGATGTATAATTCCCAAAATAAAATCAAAATAGCGGTCTTCCTCTTTGGTTTGGCAAATGGCTACATAATACTTTTTTGTAGGTCTAGCAAAATCATACGATCGGAAATGCTTCGTAAAAATGTCTAGAGGGCGCTATTTATTGCAAATTGCACAATAAATCTCTGAAAATTCATGTTCATGACAAGTCTGATGTGTTTGCAAAGTTTCATGAGTTTTCATGTGTATAAAAAAAAAAAAAAAGCAGCACTTGACAAACAATGCATTGCTATGGCAACAGCGTGTTACAAAATAAAAAACTTTCGATTACTTTGCATCTTAAACATCTTAAGATGAAACACACCAAGTTTGAAGACAGTCGGATAAATTTTGTAGGAGGGGTTCGTTAAAATATGACCCCTGAAAAAGGCCACAAAAAATGGCAACAAATCCCATCATAAATCAAAATGGCAGACTTCCTGTTTGGTTTAGCACATGGTTCCAAGAGACTTTTTTTTGTACATCATGGGCTCTTATGTATGCCTGCAAATTATCATAGCGCTAGGTGAAACGTACAACCGGGAATGCTTCGTTAAAGAGGAGTTTTTTAGCTCAAAATGTGATGCCCGGCCCCTGGGGGACTTCCTGTTGGGTTTAGCACATGGCACCAAGAGACTTTTTTGTACATCCTGGGCTGTTACATATGTCTACAATTTTTCGTCGCTCTAGCTGCTTCGTACAACTGGGAATGCTTCATTAAGAAGGATTTTTTTCCTTTGCAAAAAGTGCATGCCACGACAACAGCGTGTGATGAAATAAAAAACTTTCAATAACTTTTCATTTTCAACATCTTAAGATGAATCACACCAAGTTTGAAGATGATCGGATAAACTCTGTAGGAGGAGTTTGTTAAAATATGACCCCTATGAAATGGCCAAAAAAAATGGCAACACATTCCAAAGTAAATCAAAATGGCGGACGCCCTGTTAGGTTTAGCATATGGTTCAAAAAGAGTTTTTTGTACCTCGAGGGCTGTTATATACCTCTACAAATGTTGGTAACTCTAGGTGAAACGTACAGCCGGGTATGCTTTGTTAAAGAGGAGTTTTTTAGCTCAAAATGTGATGCCCGGCCCCTGGGGGACTTCCTGTTGGGTTTAGCACAGGGCACCAAGAGACTTTTTTTGTACATCTTGGGCTGTTACATATGTCTACAAATTTTCGTAGCTCTAGCTGCTTCGTACAAATGGGAATGCTTCTTTAAGGATATTTTTTTTCCTTTAAAAACAGTGCATGCCATGACAACAGCGTGCGACGAAATACAAAGCTTTCAATAACTTTTCATCTTCAACATCTTAAGATGAATCACACCAAGTTTGAAGATGATCGGATAAACACTGTAGGAGGAGTTCGTTAAAATAAGACCCCAATGAAATGGCCAAAAAAATGGCAACACGTTCCAAAATAAATCAAAATGGTGGACTTCCTGTTAGGTTTAGCATATGGTTCAAAAAGAGTTTTTTGTAGGTCATAACCTGTTACATATGTGTACCAATTTTCGTAGCTCTAGATTAAACGTACAACCGGCAATGCTTCGTGAAGTAAGAATTTTTAAACTCTAAATTTGATGCGCCGCCGCCGTCATATAGTATATCAAAAACTTTTCATTTTTCACAATGATGTTGTCCCAGGTGTTGAGATGGTACATCCCAAGTTTGAAGTCAATCGGGTTAACCGTGTAGGAGAAGCGGGCAAAAGTATGACCCCTGTAAATGTGCAAAAATTGGCAAAAATTGGACATTTAAATACTCATACCTCACTTTCTGTCTATTTTAGGGTACACACTTCAAAGAGGTTTTTGTTCATTGGGATGTGCTACAGGTGCCACACAATTTTCATAGCCGTCGGACAATCGTAGCGGGACAGGGATCCGTTTAACCTATGTAGGGGGCGCTAAGGAGCCATTTTTCTGTTATCATGTATGGCGACTTTAAAATATCAAATTTTTCGCCAGGCCTGATGTGCGTGTAAAGTTTGGTGAGTTTTCGGTCACGTTTAGTGTCTCAAAAATGCGATTGTTTGCGGAGAAGAATAATAAGAATAAGAATAATAATAATAAGAAGAATTCCTACAAAAACAATAGGGCCTCGCAGCGGCACCGCCGCCGCCGCTGCTCGGGCCCTAATAATAATAATAATAATAATCCGATCGAAAAACAATAGGGACCTCGCAGCGGTAGCTGCTCGGGCCCTAATAATAATAATAATAATAATAATAATAATAATAATAATAATTTTTACAAAAACAATAGGGACCTCGCAGCGGTCGCTGCTCGGGCCCTAATAATAATAATAATTTTTACAAAAACAATAGGGACCTCGCAGCGGTCGCTGCTCGGGCCCTAACTAGAGCTGCGAGCAGCTATAAAGGGCCCTCGCAGCCCGGGCCACGTTGGGGTCCTTGCACGTTGGGGTACTTGCACGTTGGGGTACTGGCACGTTGGGGTACTGGCATATTGGAAGCAAAATTTCTTTGAAAATGGCATAATAAACGTTTACATGTAGAATATTTTTTTGCCAGTGTGTGTGTCAAGCTCAACGGGTTTTGGTGATTCTTAAGACCTGCAAAAATCAGCGTCCTTTTTTATTTTTAGGCAATGAGTTGCCCTGATTGGTATTTTTTGTAAAAGTGTATATGCACATCATCGCTCATTGTACTCATTGCACAATGTTACTTTTATTGTCCAAAGGGGCAATCAAAAATTAATAAAACAAAATGGAAACGTACATACGTTTGGATCGGTGTGAAGCCAGTGAACAATTTGAGTGGTGGAAACTAAAAGAATATTCATAAATGACTTAGTTATCACACTTAGAATGAGTGTACATTTTTTGTACAAAATACCGTATGTGGGGTATTTTTCTTTTTTTTAATATAAGCCTCAAGGGCTAGGTGGCGCTGTATTTATAACTGAATGTTGTCATAGAGATACCTTCAGGTCTTGATTATAAGCATACATGTCAAGTGTGGGATTTTTTTTGGAGCATGTACCGTGGAGTTATTAAGCATATCCTTCATTCACGATATTGCTTTTAATGTCCATAGAGGCTATCAAAAATAAATAAAAATATATATATGTTTGGATAAGTCTGATGCCAGTGAACATTTTGAGTGGTGGAAACTAAAAGAATATTCATAAATGACTTAGTTATCACACTTAGAATGAGTGTACATTTTTTGTACAAAATACCGTATGTGGGGTATTTTTTTTTCATGCCTCAAGGGCTAGGTGGCGCTACATATATAACTGAATGTTGTCATAGAGATAACTTCAGGCCTTGACGATAAACATACATGTCAAGTTTGGGATTTTTTGGAGCATGTACCGGGGAGTTATCAAGCATATCCTTTTTCATTGCGAAACACAAATTTTGATGCCCCGCCCTCATCATATAGTATTTCGAAAAGTCAAAATTTTTCCCCCTGTCGTTGGCTCAGGTCTTGACATGGTCCAGGCCAAGTCTTAACTCAGTCGGATGAAACGTGTAGGAGAAGTGGGCAAAAGTCTGCCCCCTGTGAATGTGCAAAAATCGAAAAAAATGGGACATTCAAAAATTCGTAGCTCACTTCCTGTTCATTTTAGCATATGGGTACAAGAGACTTTTTTGTAGGTCTTGGGCTCCCTCATACACCTAAGAATTTTCGTAGATCTTGCTTAAACGTACAACCGGGGCTGCTTCATTAAAAATTCCTAGGGGTTGCTATTGAGTTATTTTTGTAAAAATAGCACAATCAACAATAAAATATTGTTCATTTTACCAGGCCAGATGTGTGTGCCAAGTTTCATGAGTTTCTGCGCATGTTTAGACCCTCAAAACTGGCGTTGTTTTCTTGGCGAACAGCGCTTAGCCACGCCCACAGCAATTCGCGAAAACTCACAAACTTCGTGTTGTGACATCATGAAGGCCGAAACCCTCATCTGAGCAAATATGAGGTAGGTCCAGTTAACGTGTTTGGAGAAAAACGTAGAAGAAAATTCGTAAGAAAAAAATATGCCACTAGGTGGCGCTATCAGTTAGATGAAATATAAGTTTGTAGATGTCTTTAGGGCTGGACTCTCATCAAATGTGTGGAATTTTGAGAAGATAGGATCATCTCGGTCAAGTTAATGCAGCTTTTCTTGTCACGAAAAATCTTCAGACTTTGCGTCACCGTAGCGGCAACACCCTTTGGCGAAAAGTTACAATATTCGGTGTGGGGCATCATCAACATCTTAAGGCTTTTCTGACCAATTTTCAACTGGATCCCTTCAACGAGCTCAGCACAGTAGCTAAAAACGTAAAGTATGACATTTATTGTAACCACTAGGTGGCGCTATATGTATAACTGAATTTTGTCATATAGATGTTTTCAGGCCGTGACTATTACGTTGCCTGAGAAGTTTGAGATTTTTTGGAGCTTGTACATGGGAGTTATTCAGCATTTGCTCTTTCTGGACAAATGAAATTTTAAAGGCAATATTTGCTGCCCCGCCCCCGTCATATAGTATTTCGAAAAGGCAAGATTTTTTGCCTAGTTGTTCTCTTAGGTCTTGAGATAATAAATGCCAAGTTTGAAGTCAATTGGATGAAAAATGTTTGCAAAGGGGGAAAAAGCATGACCACAGTGAATGTGCCAAAATAGGCCAAAATTGGACATTAAAAAATTCATAGCTCACTTCCTGTACATTTTAGCTACATAGTCCCAATAGACTTTTTTGTGCGTCTCGGGGTGCTACACGTGCCTGCCAATTTTCGTTGCTCTAGCTCAAACGTGCCGGGCTTGGTTTTTATTTTACTATGCTAGGGGGCGCTATAGAGTCGCGTTGTTATGACGACTTAATAATATCAAATTTTTCGCCGGGCCTGAGGAGTGTGCAAAGTTCGGTGAGTTTTCGTGAATGTTTAGGTACCCAAAATCGCGATCGTTTGCGGAGAATAAAGAAGAAGAAGAAGAAGAAGAAGAAGAACTAGAGCTGCGAGCAGCTATAAAGGGCCCTCGCAGCCCGGGCCAAGTTGGAGTCCTTGCACGTTGGGGTACTTGCACGTTAGGGTACTGGCACGTTGGGGTACTGGCATATTGGAAGCAAAATTTCTTTGAAAATGGCATAATAAACGTTTACATGTAGAATATTTTTTTTGCCAGTGTGTGTCAAGCTCAACGGGTTTTGGTGATTGTTAAGACCTGCAAAAATCAGCGTCCTTTTTTATTTTTAGGCAATGAGTTGCCCTGATTGGTATTTTTTGTAAAAGTGTATATATACATCATCGCTCGTTGTACTCATTGCACAATGTTACTTTTATTGTCCAAAGGGGCAATCAAAAATGAATAAAACAAAATGGAAACGTACATACGTTTGGATCGGTGTGAAGCCAGTGAACAATTTGAGTGGTGGAAACTAAAAGAATATTCAGAAATGACAGTCATCACACTTAGAATGAGTTTACATTTTTTTGTACAAAATACCGTATGTGGTTTTTTTTTTTTATATAAGCCTCAAGGGCTAGGTGGCGCTGTATTTATAACTGAATGTTGTCATCGAGATACCTTCAGGCCTTGATTATAAGCATACATGTAAAGTGTGGGATTTTTTTTGGAGCATGTACCGTGGAGTTATTAAGCATATCCTTCATTCACGATATTGCTTTTAATGTCCACAGAGGCTATCAAAAATAAATAAAAATATATATATGTTTGGATAAGTCTGATGCCAGTGAACATTTTGAGTGGTGGAAACTAAAAGAATATTCATAAATGACTTAGTTATCACACTTAGAATGAGTTTACATTTTTTGTACAAAATACCGTATGTGGGGTATTTTTTTTTTCACGCCTCAAGTGCTAGGTGGCGCTGCATATATAACTGAATTTTGTCATAGAGATACCTTCAGGCCTTGACTATAAACATACATGTCAAGTTTGGGATTTTTTGGAACATGTACCGGGGAGTTATTAAGCATATCCTTTTTCAGTGCGAAACACAAAATTTGATGCCCCGCCCTCCTCATATAGTATTTCCAAAAGTCAAGATTTTTCCGCCTGTCGTTGGCTCAGGTCTTGACATGGTCCAGGTCAAGTCTGAAGTCAGTCGGATGAAATGTGTAGGAGAAGTGGGCAAAAGTATGCCCCCTGAAAATGTGCAAAAATCGTCAAAAATGGGACATTCAAAAATTCATAGCTCACTTCCTGTTCATTTTAGCACATGGGTCCAAGAGACTTTTTTGTAGGTCTTGGACTCCCTCATACAACTAAAAATTTTCATAGATCTTGCTTAAACGTACAACCGGGGCTGCTTCGTTAAAAAATTCTAGGGGGCGCTATTGAGTCATTTTTCTAAAAATAGCACAATCAAGAATAAAATATTGTTCATTTTACCAGGCCAGATGTGTGTGCCAAGTTTCATGAGTTTCTGCGCATGTTTAGACCCTCAAAACTGGCGTTGTTTTCTTGGCGAACAGCGCTTAGCCACGCCCACAGCGATTCGCGAAAACTCACAAACTTCGTGTTGTGACATCATGAAGGCCGAAACCCTCATCTGAGCAAATATGAGGTAGGTTCAGTTAACGTGTTTGTAGAAAAACGTAGAAGAAAATTCGTAAGAAAAAAAAATTGCCACTAGGTGGCGCTATCAGTAAGATGAAATATAAGTTTGTAGATGTCTTCAGGGCTGGACTGTCATCAAATGTGTGAAATTTTGAGAAGATAGGATCATCTCGGTCAAGTTAATGCAGATTTTATTGTCACGAAAAATCTTCAGACTTTGCGGCACCGTAGCGGCCACGCCCTTTGGCGAAAGGTTACAATATTCGGTGTGGGGCATGATCAACATCTTAAGGCTTTTCTGACCAATTTTCAACTGGATCCCTTCAACGAGCTCAGCACAGTAGCTAAAAACGTAAAGTATGACATTTATTGTTACCACTAGGTGGCGCTATATCTAGAACTGAATTTTATCATATAGATGTTTTCAGGCCGTGACTATTACGTTGCCTGAGAAGTTTGAGATTTTTTGGAGCTTGAACATGGGAGTTATTCAGCATTTGGTCTTTCTGGACAAATGAAATTTTAAAGACAATATTTGATGCCCCGCCCCCATCATATAGTATTTCGAAAAGGCAAGACTTTTTGCCCAGTTGTTCTCTCAGGTCTTGAGATGATAAATGCGAAATTTGAAGTCAATTGGATGAAAAATGTTTGCAAAGGGGGAAAAAGCATGACCACAGTGAATGTGCCAAAATAGGCCAAAATTGGACATAAAAAAATTCATAGCTCATTTCCTGTACATTTTAGCTACATGGTCCCAATAGACTTTTTTGTGCGTCTCGGGGTGCTACACGTGCCTGCCAATTTTTGTTGCTCTAGCTCAAACGTGCCGGGCTTGGTTTTCATTTATCTACGCTAGGGGGCGCTATAGAGTCGCGTTGTTATGACGACTTCATAATATCAAATTTTTCGCCGGGCCTGAGGAGTGTGCAAAGTTTGGTGAGTTTTCGTAAATGTTTAGGTACCCAAAAACGTGATCGTTTACGGAGAAGAAGAAGAAGAATAATAATAATAATAATAATAATAATAATAATAATCCGATCGAAAAACAATAGGGACCTCGCAGCGGTAGCTGCTCGGGCCCTAATAATAATAATAATAATAATAATAATAATAATAATAATAATTTTTACAAAAACAATAGGGACCTCGCAGCGGTCGCTGCTCGGGCCCTAATAATAATAATAATTTTTACAAAAACAATAGGGACCTCGCAGCGGTCGCTGCTCGGGCCCTAACTAGAGCTGCGAGCAGCTATAAAGGGCCCTCGCAGCCCGGGCCACGTTGGGGTCCTTGCACGTTGGGGTACTTGCACGTTGGGGTACTGGCACGTTGGGGTACTGGCATATTGGAAGCAAAATTTCTTTGAAAATGGCATAATAAACGTTTACATGTAGAATATTTTTTTGCCAGTGTGTGTGTCAAGCTCAACGGGTTTTGGTGATTCTTAAGACCTGCAAAAATCAGCGTCCTTTTTTATTTTTAGGCAATGAGTTGCCCTGATTGGTATTTTTTGTAAAAGTGTATATGCACATCATCGCTCATTGTACTCATTGCACAATGTTACTTTTATTGTCCAAAGGGGCAATCAAAAATTAATAAAACAAAATGGAAACGTACATACGTTTGGATCGGTGTGAAGCCAGTGAACAATTTGAGTGGTGGAAACTAAAAGAATATTCATAAATGACTTAGTTATCACACTTAGAATGAGTGTACATTTTTTGTACAAAATACCGTATGTGGGGTATTTTTCTTTTTTTTAATATAAGCCTCAAGGGCTAGGTGGCGCTGTATTTATAACTGAATGTTGTCATAGAGATACCTTCAGGTCTTGATTATAAGCATACATGTCAAGTGTGGGATTTTTTTTGGAGCATGTACCGTGGAGTTATTAAGCATATCCTTCATTCACGATATTGCTTTTAATGTCCATAGAGGCTATCAAAAATAAATAAAAATATATATATGTTTGGATAAGTCTGATGCCAGTGAACATTTTGAGTGGTGGAAACTAAAAGAATATTCATAAATGACTTAGTTATCACACTTAGAATGAGTGTACATTTTTTGTACAAAATACCGTATGTGGGGTATTTTTTTTTCATGCCTCAAGGGCTAGGTGGCGCTACATATATAACTGAATGTTGTCATAGAGATAACTTCAGGCCTTGACGATAAACATACATGTCAAGTTTGGGATTTTTTGGAGCATGTACCGGGGAGTTATCAAGCATATCCTTTTTCATTGCGAAACACAAATTTTGATGCCCCGCCCTCATCATATAGTATTTCGAAAAGTCAAAATTTTTCCCCCTGTCGTTGGCTCAGGTCTTGACATGGTCCAGGCCAAGTCTTAACTCAGTCGGATGAAACGTGTAGGAGAAGTGGGCAAAAGTCTGCCCCCTGTGAATGTGCAAAAATCGAAAAAAATGGGACATTCAAAAATTCGTAGCTCACTTCCTGTTCATTTTAGCATATGGGTACAAGAGACTTTTTTGTAGGTCTTGGGCTCCCTCATACACCTAAGAATTTTCGTAGATCTTGCTTAAACGTACAACCGGGGCTGCTTCATTAAAAATTCCTAGGGGTTGCTATTGAGTTATTTTTGTAAAAATAGCACAATCAACAATAAAATATTGTTCATTTTACCAGGCCAGATGTGTGTGCCAAGTTTCATGAGTTTCTGCGCATGTTTAGACCCTCAAAACTGGCGTTGTTTTCTTGGCGAACAGCGCTTAGCCACGCCCACAGCAATTCGCGAAAACTCACAAACTTCGTGTTGTGACATCATGAAGGCCGAAACCCTCATCTGAGCAAATATGAGGTAGGTCCAGTTAACGTGTTTGGAGAAAAACGTAGAAGAAAATTCGTAAGAAAAAAATATGCCACTAGGTGGCGCTATCAGTTAGATGAAATATAAGTTTGTAGATGTCTTTAGGGCTGGACTCTCATCAAATGTGTGGAATTTTGAGAAGATAGGATCATCTCGGTCAAGTTAATGCAGCTTTTCTTGTCACGAAAAATCTTCAGACTTTGCGTCACCGTAGCGGCAACACCCTTTGGCGAAAAGTTACAATATTCGGTGTGGGGCATCATCAACATCTTAAGGCTTTTCTGACCAATTTTCAACTGGATCCCTTCAACGAGCTCAGCACAGTAGCTAAAAACGTAAAGTATGACATTTATTGTAACCACTAGGTGGCGCTATATGTATAACTGAATTTTGTCATATAGATGTTTTCAGGCCGTGACTATTACGTTGCCTGAGAAGTTTGAGATTTTTTGGAGCTTGTACATGGGAGTTATTCAGCATTTGCTCTTTCTGGACAAATGAAATTTTAAAGGCAATATTTGCTGCCCCGCCCCCGTCATATAGTATTTCGAAAAGGCAAGATTTTTTGCCTAGTTGTTCTCTTAGGTCTTGAGATAATAAATGCCAAGTTTGAAGTCAATTGGATGAAAAATGTTTGCAAAGGGGGAAAAAGCATGACCACAGTGAATGTGCCAAAATAGGCCAAAATTGGACATTAAAAAATTCATAGCTCACTTCCTGTACATTTTAGCTACATAGTCCCAATAGACTTTTTTGTGCGTCTCGGGGTGCTACACGTGCCTGCCAATTTTCGTTGCTCTAGCTCAAACGTGCCGGGCTTGGTTTTTATTTTACTATGCTAGGGGGCGCTATAGAGTCGCGTTGTTATGACGACTTCATAATATCAAATTTTTCGCCGGGCCTGAGGAGTGTGCAAAGTTTGGTGAGTTTTCGTGAATGTTTAGGTACCCAAAATCGCGATCGTTTGCGGAGAATAAAGAAGAAGAAGAAGAAGAAGAAGAAGAAGAAGAAGAAGAAGAAGAAGAAGAATAATTTTTACAAAAACAATAGGGACCTCGCAGCGGTCGCTGCTCGGGCCCTAATAATCCGATCGAAAAACAATAGGGACCTCGCAGCGGTAGCTGCTCGGGCCCTAATAATAATAATTCGAACGAAAAACAATAGGGACCTCGCAGCGGTCGCTGCTCGGGCCCTAATAATAATAATAAATCTTACAAAAACAAGAGGGACCTCGCAGCGGTCGCTGCTCGGGCCCTAACTAGAGCTGCGAGCAGCTATAAAGGGCCCTCGCAGCCCGGGCCACGTTGGAGTCTGTCATGTTTTGGTTTGGTGGGGGTGGGGTTTTGTCTTTTGGTCGTTTGTCATGTGTTCCTTGTTTCCTCCCTTGTCCCGTTATGTCAAACCACGTCCACCTGAGTGTTTCTTCCCTTCCCAGTGTATCCACCAATCAGCTTCCCCTGCCACTTGTGTCTTGCCCAGCTGTGTCTAGTCATTGTCATTAGCCTGTGTGTATTTAGTTCCCTGTTTTCCGTTTGGTTCTGGTGGAGTCATAGTATCTGTTGTGCCTGTTCATGTTCATGTCCTTGTTTTCCTTGCCACGCCTTGTGTTTGTTTTTGATCGAGTTAAGTTTTCCCATAGTACCTTGTTTATAGTTTTGTTAATTAAATACTTTTTTTTTACCTGCATCCCTGCCTTGCCCGGTTTTTTGTTGCCTCCTGCATTTGGGTCCTGCCACCAACACCCCACTTTCGTGTCAGAATGACTCCACCAGAACTGGACCCAGCGGGGGCAAGGGTGGAATGGGAGCCCGGGGCGAAGAAGGCGCTTGAGTCCTGCGACCGAGCCATTGCCGGGCTAAAAGAGGTACTGGCTAGGCTCCGTGGCGTCGGGAGTGACGGGTCAGACAGGCCTCAAGTCCCTGGGCCTCGTCTGCTGCGACCTCTCGCTCCTGAATCTCGTCTGCTCCAGCCTCTCGTTCCTTTGTGTCGTCTGCTGCGGCCTCTCGCTCCTGAACCTCGTCTGCTGGAGCTTCTCGCTCCTGAACCTCGTCTGCTGGAGCCTCTCGCTCCTGAACCTCGTCTGCTGGAGCCTTTCGCTCCTGAACCTCGTCTGCTGGAGCCTCTCGCTCCTGAACCTCGTCTGCTGGAGCCTCTCGCTCCTGAACCTCGTCTGCTGGAGCCTCTCGCTCCTGAACCTCGTCTGCTGGAGCCTCTCGCTCCTGAACCTCGTCTGCTGGAGCCTCTCGCTCCTGAACCTCGTCTGCTGGAGCCTCTCGCTCCTGAACCTCGTCTGCTGGAGCCTTTCGCTCCTGAACCTCGTCTGCTGGAGCCTCTCGCTCCTGAACCTCGTCTGCTGGAGCCTCTCGCTCCTGAACCTCGTCTGCTGGAGCCTCTCGCTCCTGAACCTCGTCTGCTGGAGCCTCTCGCTCCTGAACCTCGTCTGCTGGAGCCTCTCGCTCCTGAACCTCGTCTGCTGCAACCTCTCGCCCCTGAGCCTCGCCGGGCGCCGCCCAAAGTCCGGGAGCCTCGCCGGGCGCCGCCCAAAGTCCGGGAGCCTCGCCGGGCGCCGCCCAAAGTCCGGGAGCCTCGCCGGGCGCCGCCCAAAGTCCGGGAGCCTCGCCGGGCGCCGCCCAAAGACCCGGAGCCTCGCCGGGCGCCGCCCAAAGTCCGGGAGCCTCGCCGGGCGCCGCCCAAAGTCCGGGAGCCTCGCCGGGCGCCGCCCAAAGTCCGGGAGCCTCGCCGGGCGCCGCCCAAAGTCCGGGAGCCTCGCCGGGCGCCGCCCAAAGTCCGGGAGCCTCGCCGGGCGCCGCCCAAAGTCCGGGAGCCTCGCCGGGCGCCGCCCAAAGTCCGGGAGCCTCGCCGGGCGCCGCCCAAAGTCCGGGAGCCTCGCCGGGCGCCGCCCAAAGTCCGGGAGCCTCGCCGGGCGCCGCCCAAAGTCCGGGAGCCTCGCCGGGCGCCGCCCAAAGTCCCGGAGCCTCGCCGGGCGCCTCCCAAAGTTCCGGAGCCTCGCCGGGCGTCTCCCAAAGTTCCGGAGCCTCGCCGGGCGCCTCCCAAAGTTCCGGAGCCTCGCCGGGCGCCTCCCAAAGTTCCGGAGCCTCGCCGGGCGCCTCCCAAAGTTCCGGAACCTCGCCAGGCATCGCTCAAAGTCCCGGCGGCGCAAGCCCTGCGGCTGCCTTCACCTCTCGTGGGGCGTCGAGGACGCCCTCCTGACTGGCCCCGCTGGGACTCTCTTGTCGGGCGTCGAGGACGCCCTCCTGAACTGCTTTTTGTCTGGGACGGCTGGGGGGGCCGTGTGCCCTCCTCCGTGCCCCCTTCCGCCCGCCCTTGTTTTTGGACTTTTTATGTTTGACGTCTGGGAGCCGTCCCTTGAGGGGGGGGTTATGTCATGTTTTGGTTTGGTGGGGGTGGGGTTTTGTCTTTTGGTCGTTTGTCATGTGTTCCTTGTTTCCTCCCTTGTCCCGTTATGTCAAACCACGTCCACCTGAGTGTTTCTTCCCTTCCCAGTGTATCCACCAATCAGCTTCCCCTGCCACTTGTGTCTTGCCCAGCTGTGTCTAGTCATTGTCATTAGCCTGTGTGTATTTAGTTCCCTGTTTTCCGTTTGGTTCTGGTGGAGTCATAGTATCTGTTGTGCCTGTTCATGTTCATGTCCTTGTTTTCCTTGCCACGCCTTGTGTTTGTTTTTGATCGAGTTAAGTTTTCCCATAGTACCTTGTTTATAGTTTTGTTAATTAAATACTTTTTTTTTACCTGCATCCCTGCCTTGCCCGGTTTTTTGTTGCCTCCTGCATTTGGGTCCTGCCACCAACACCCCACTTTCGTGTCAGAGTCCTTGCACGTTGGGGTACTTGCACGTTAGGGTACTGGCACGTTGGGGTACTGGCACGTTGGGGTACTGGCATATTGGAAGCAAAATTTATTTGAAAATTGCATAATAAACGTTTACAAGTAGAATATTTTTTTTGCCAGTGTGTGTCAAGCTCAACGGGTTTTGGTGATTGTTAAGACCTGCAAAAATCAGCGTCCTTTTTTATTTTTAGGCAATGAGTTGCCCTGATTGGTATTTTTTGTAAAAGTGTATATATACATCATCGCTCGTTGTACTCATTGCACAATGTTACTTTTATTGTCCAAAGGGGCAATCAAAAATGAATAAAACAAAATGGAAACGTACATACGTTTGGATCGGTGTGAAGCCAGTGAACAATTTGAGTGGTGGAAACTAAAAGAATATTCAGAAATGACTTAGTCATCACACTTAGAATGAGTTTAAATTTTTTTGTACAAAATACCGTATGTGGGGTTTTTTTTTTATATAAGCCTCAAGGGCTAGGTGGCGCTGTATTTCTAACTGAATGTTGTCATCGAGATACCTTCAGGCCTTGATTATAAGCATACATGTCAAGTGTGGGATTTTTTTTGGAGCATGTACCGTGGAGTTATTAAGCATATCCTTCATTCACGATATTGCTTTTAATGTCCACAGAGGCTATCAAAAATAAATAAAAATATATATATGTTTGGATAAGTCTGATGCCAGTCAACATTTTGAGTGGTGTAAACTAAAAGAATATTCATAAATGACTTAGTTATCACACTTAGAATGAGTTTACATTTTTTGTACAAAATACCGTATGTGGGGCATTTTTTTTTTATGCCTCAAGGGCTAGGTGGCGCTGCATATATAACTGAATGTTGTCATAGAGATAGCTTCAGGCCTTGACGATAAACATACATGTCAAGTTTGGGATTTTTTGGAGCATGTACCGGGGAGTTATTCAGCATATCCTTTTTCAGTGCGAAACACAAATTTTGATGCCCCGCCTTCATCATATAGTATTTCGAAAGGTCAAGATTTTTCCCCCTGTCGTTGGCTCAGGTCTTGACATGGTCCAGGTCAAGTCTTAACTCAGTCAGATGAAACGTGTAGGAGAAGTGGGCAAAAGTCTGCCCCCTGTGAATGTGCAAAAATCGTCAAAAATGGGACATTCAAAAATTCGTAGCTCACTTCCTGATCATTTTAGCATATGGGTCCAAGAGACTTTTTTGTAGGTCTTGGGCTCCCTCATACACCCAAAAATATTCGTCGTTCTTGCTTAAACGTACAACCGGGGCTGCTTCGTTAAAAACTTCTAGGGGGCGCTATTGAGTCATTTTTGTAAAAATAGCACAATCAACAATAAAATATTGCTCATTTTACCAGGCCAGATGTGTGTGCCAAGTTTCATGAGTTTCTGTGCATGTTTAGACCCTCAAAACTGGCGTTGTTTTCTTGGCGAACAGCGCTTAGCCACGCCCACAGCAATTCACGAAAACTCACAAACTTCGTGTTGTGACATCATGAAGGCCGAAACCCTCATCTGAGCAAATATGAGGTAGGTCCAGTTAACGTGTTTGGAGAAAAACGTAGAAGAAAATTCGTAAGAAAAAAAATTGCCACTAGGTGGCGCTATCAGTTAGATGAAATATAAGTCAGTAGATGTCTTTAGGGCTGGACTCTCATCAAATGTGTGAAATTTTGAGAAGATAGGATCGTAAGTGGGGTATTTTTTTTTCATGCCTCAAGGGCTAGGTGGGGTATTTTTTTTTCATGCCTCAAGGGCTAGGTGGCGCTGCATAACTGAATGTTGTCATAGAGATACCTTCAGGCCTTGACGATAAACATACATGTCAAGTTTGGTATTTTTTGGAGCATGTATCGGGGAGTTATTAAGCATATCCTTTTTCAGTGCGAAACACAAATTTTGATGCCCCGCCCTCATCATATAGTATTTCCAAAAGTCAAGATTTTTCCGTCTGTTGTTGGCTCAGGTCTTGGCATGGTTCAGGTCAAGTCATAAGTCAGTCGGATAAAACGTGTAGGAGAAGTGGGCAAAAGTATGCCCTCTGAAAATGTGCAAAAATCGTCAAAAATGGGACATTCAAAAATTCGTAGCTCACTTCCTGTTCATTTTAGCATATGGGTCCAAGAGACTTTTTTGTAGGTCTTTGGCTCCCTCATACACCTAAAATTTTTTGTAGATCTTGCTTAAACGTACAATCGGGGCTGCTTCGTTAAAAATTTCTAGGGGACGCTATTGAGTCATTTTTGTAAAAATAGGACAATACATGATAAAATATTGCTCATTTTGCCAGGCCAGATGTGTGTGCCAAGTTTCATGAGTTTCTGCGCATGTTTAGACCATAAAAACTGGCGTTGTTTTCTTGGCGAACAGTGCTTAGCCACGCCCACAGCGATTCGCGAAAACTTACAAACTTCGTGTTGTGACATCATGAAGGCCGAATCCCTCATCTGAGCAAATATGAGGTAGGTCCAGTTAACGTGTTTGAGAAAAACGTAGAAGAAAATTCGTAAGAAAAAAAATTGCCACTAGGTGGCGCTATCAGTAAGATGAAATATAAGTTCGTAGATGTCTTTAGGGCTGGACTCTCATCAAATGTGTGAGATTTTGAGAAGATAGGATCATCTCGGTCAAGTTCATGCAGCTTTTATTGTCACGAAAAATCTTCAGACTTTGCGGCACCGTAGCGGCCACGCCCTTTGGCGAAAAGTTACAATATTCGGTGTGGGGCATGATCAACATCTTAAGGCTTTTCTGACCAACTTTCAACTGGATCCCTTCAACGAGCTCAGCTCAGTAGCTAAAAACGTAAAGTATGACATTTATTGTTACCACTAGGTGGCGCTATATGTGTAACTGAATTTTATCATATAGATGTTTTCAGGCCATGACTATTACGTTGCCTGAGAAGTTTGAGATTTTTTGGAGTTTGAACATGGGGGTTATTAAGCATTTGCTCTTTCTGGACAAATGAAATTTTAAAGACAATATTTGATGCCCCGCCCCCATCATATAGTATTTCGAAAAGGCAAGACTTTTTGCCCAGTTGTTCTCTCAGGTCTTGAGATGATAAATGCCAAGTTTGATGTCAATTGGATGAAAAATGTTTGCAGAGGGGGAAAAAGCATGACCACAGTGAATGTGCCAAAATAGGCCAAAATTGGACATAAAAAAATTCATAGCTCATTTCCTGTACATTTTAGCTACATGGTCCCAATAGACCTTTTTGTGCATCTCGGGGTGCTACACGTGCCTGCCAATTTTCGTTGCTCTAGCTCAAACGTGGCGGGCTTGGTTTTTATTTTTCTACGCTAGGGGGCGCTCTAGAGTCGCGTTGTTATGACGACTTCATAATATAAAATTTTTCGCCGGGCCTGAGGAGTGTGCAAAGTTTGGTGAGTTTTCGTGAATGTTTAGGTCCTCAAAAATGCGATCGTTTACGGAGAATAATAATAATAATAATAATAATTCGAACGAAAAACAATAGGGACCTCGCAGCGGTCGCTGCTCGGGCCCTAATAATAATAATAATAATAATTTTTACAAAAACAATAGGGACCTCGCAGCGGTCGCTGCTCGGGCCCTAATAATAATAATAATTTTTACAAAAACAATAGGGACCTCGCAGCGGTCGCTGCTCGGGCCCTAATAATAATAATAATAATAATAATTTTTACAAAAACAATAGGGACCTCGCAGCGGTCGCTTCTCGGGCCCTAATAATAATTTTTACAAAAACAATAGGGACCTCGCAGCGGTCGCTGCTCGGGCCCTAATAATAATAATTTTTACAAAAACAATAGGGACCTCGCAGCGGTCGCTGCTCGGGCCCTAATAATAATAATAATAATAATTTTTACAAAAACAATAGGGACCTCGCAGCGGTCGCTGCTCGGGCCCTAATAATTTTTACAAAAACAATAGGGACCTCGCAGCGGTCGCTGCTCGGGCCCTAATAATAATTCTTACAAAAACAAGAGGGACCTCGCAGCGGTCGCTGCTCGGGCCCTAATAATAATAATAATAATTTTTACAAAAACAATAGGGACCTCGCAGCGGTCGCTGCTCGGGCCCTAATAACAATGATAATAATAATAATAATAATAATAATAATAATTTTTACAAAAACAATAGGGACTTCGCAGCGGTCGCTGCTCGGGCCCTAATAATAAGAATAATAATAATACGATCGAAAAACAATAGGGACCTTGCAGCGGTAGCTGCTCGGGCCCAAATAATAATAATAATAATAACTAGAGCTGCGAGCAGCTATAAAGGGCCCTCGCAACCCGGGCCACGTTGGGGTACTTGCACGTCGGGGTACTGGCACGTTGGGGTACTGTCAAATAGGACAAGGACCATCTAAAATGTTTTTGACAAGCCTTGTGTGTGCAAAGTTTTATCAAAAGGCCAAAGATGGTGTTCAATTCCCAAAATAAATTCAAAATGGCGGACTTCCTTTTAGGTTTAGCATACGGCTACAGAATACTTTTTGTAGGTCTTAAGCTAATAGGTATGCCTCCCAGTTTTCACAAATCTAGGTCAAGTCATCTTTAGTTGTGTATCGCTTGAATCATACAATTGGAAATGCTCCATAAAAATGCATAGAGGGCGCTAATGAGCACAACGTTGGGTTACTTGCACGTCAGGGTACTGGAACTTTGGGGTACTGTTACATGGAACAAGGACCATTTAAAATGTTAGTTTTTTCCATGCCTTGTCTGTGCAAAGTTTAATGAAAAAGGGCAAAAATGATGTATAATTCCCAAAATAAAATCAAAATAGCGGACTTCCTCTTTGGTTTGGCAAATGGCTACATAATACTTTTTTGTAGGTCTTAGGCTGATTGGGGTCTTTCCTAATTTTCACAAATCTAGTATAATCATACAATCGGAAATGCTTCATAAAAATGTCTAGAGGACGCTATTTATTGCAAATTGCACAATAAATCTCTAAAAATTCATGTTCATGACAAGTCTGACGTGTGTGCAAAGTTTCATGAGTTTTCACACATGTATAAATAAAAAAAAAAGCAGCACTTGGAAAACAATGCATTGCTATGGCAACAGCGTGTGACAAAATAAAAAACTTTCGATTACTTTGCATCTTAAACATCTTAAGATGAAACACACCAAGTTTGAAGACAGTCGGATAAATTTTGTAGGAGGGGTTCGTTAAAATATGACCCCTGAAAAAGGCCACAAAAAATGGCAACAAATCCCATCATAAATCAAAATGGCGGACTTCCTGTTTGGTTTAGCACATGGTTCCAAGAGACTTTTTTGTACATCGTGGGCTGTTATGTATGTCTGCAAATTATCACAGCGCTAGGTGAAACGTACAACCGGGAATGCTTTCGTTAAAGAGGAGTTTTTTAGCTCAAAATGTGATGCCTGGCCCCTCGGGGACTTCCTGTTGGGTTTAGCACATGGCACCAAGAGACATTTTTGTACATCCTGGGCTGTTACATATGTCTACAATTTTTCATCGCTCTAGCTGCTTCGTACAACTGGGAATGCTTCATTAAGAAGGATTTTTTTCCTTTGCAAAAAGTGCATGCCACGACAACAGCGTGTGACGAAATAAAAAACTTTCAATACCTTTTCATTTTCAACATCTTAAGATGAATCACACCAAGTTTGAAGATGATCGGATAAACTCTTTAGGAGGAGTTTGTTAAAATATGACCCCTATGAAATGGCCAAAAAAAATGGCAACACATTCCAAAGTAAATCAAAATGGCGGACGTCCTGTTAGGTTTAGCATATGGTTCAAAAAGAGTTGTTTGTACCTCGAGGGTTGTTATATACCTCTACAAATTTTGGTAACTCTAGGTGAAACGTACAGCCGGGTATGCTTTGTTAAAGAGGAGTTTTTTAACTCAAAATGTGATGCCTGACACGACGAGAGAAGGTAGGACTCAGACGCAGAGTGACAGTTGGCCAACAAGGCTGCAGCTTTAATGGCTCGAAACAAAAAACACCTCTCAAAGAGGGAAAAAAGGCTGAACAAAAAGAGCTCCAAACTGGAGATACAAAAAGGGCACTCAAAAACAGGGACAACAAAAGGCGCTCCACTAAGGAGGAAAACAAGGGGCAAACTAAGGACGCAAGACAAGGCAAGGCAAGGCAAGACATCAAACAAGGACTGTGGTACGAGAACTGTGAGGACGCTTCCATGCACTGAGTTGTGACACTTCGGCAACTGAGGGGAGAATGCAGGTGGCTTTTATGTCCGGGTTGATTGGAAACAGGTGGTGGTAATCATGGGCGTGGACCGGTAATCAGTGAACTGCAGGAAGGGTAAGTGACCTGGGGTGAGAGGAGAGTTAGTACTTTCAAAATAAAACGGGAACCTGACTGTGACAACAAAAGCATGAACCGCCACTCTGGTGGCGGCGTGACAATGCCCGGCCCCTGGGGGACTTCCTGTTGGGTTTAGCACAGGGCATCAAGAGACTTTTTTGTACATCTTGGGCTGTTACATATGTCTACAAATTTTCGTAGCTCTAGCTGCTTCGTACAAATGGGAATGCTTCTTTAAGAAGAATTTTTTTACTTTGCAAACAGTGCATGCCATGACAACAGCGTGCGACGAAATACAAAGCTTTCAATAACTTTTCATCTTCAACATCTTAAGATGAATCACACCAAGTTTGAAGATGATCGGATAAACACTGTATGAGGAGTTCATTAAAATAAGACCCCGATGAAATGGCCAAAAGAATGGCAACACGTTCCAAAGTAAATCAAAATGTGGGACTTCCTTTTAGGTTTAGCATATGGTTCAAAAAGAGTTTTTTGTAGGTCATAGCCTGTTACATATGTGTACCAATTTTGGAAAAAGAATAATAAGAATTCCCTGAAAAACAATAGGGCCTCGCAGCGGCACTGCCGCCGGTGCCACCGCTGCTCGGGCCCTAACAATATATAGGGTCACTCCCAAACACATTTACCCATTTATTTATTTATTTATTTATTTATTTATTTATTTATTTATTTATTTATTCATTTATTTATTCATTTATTTATTTGTTTATTTTTTTTCTGTTACAGTATTAGGTTTCATGTTTTGAAAACGGCCAGCAGGTGGCAGCAGAGTATGAGCAATCCGCCAAGGCCATGTTACAAAACAAGCTCTTTTTGCCAGATTCAACCAAGAATGTGAATAATGATAGCATTTAATTTGTTGGACTATATTGTTTATTATAATGAGTTGCTAGTAAAATTAAAAGGGTAAAATTTACATGTTTAACTTCTAGAGCTCAATTAGCTCGATTAGGTCACTTCCTGTTTCCTTGTTCCTTCCTTCCTGTTGCCTGATGCAGCTCGACTTCACGCAAGTTGCCGATACTAAAGTGAGCTAATTAAGTGAAATGGGTTTGTGTTTGTTATTTAACTACAAGTTACTAAATAATTACTAGTAATACTACTACTAGTAATACTGTTTCTACTACTGCTACTACTACTACTACTACTACTACTAGTATTACTACTACTACTACTACTACTACTACTACTATTACTAGTAATTAGTAGTTAATTACGATGTAATTTTCATGGAATTTCTTTTCATTTCCTTCATTAGCATTCTGCTATTAGCAGTCAGCTTAGCATTCAGCTATTAGCGTTCGGCTTTCAGCACCCCACGCAATTTCTTCAGAAATTGCACTTATTCTAGTTGTGGGAATGCTGAAAGCATTCCCACATATGTTGTTTCTAACCTTTATTATTATACTTATTATTATTATTCTCATTATTCGAGCATTTTATTCTCAACACAACTGTCCCTAGGTGTGCTTGTGCGTATGGATGGTTGTTCGTCTCTGTGTGCCCTGCGATTGGCTGGCAACCAGTCCAGGGTGTCCCCTGCCTACTGCCCAGAGTCAGCTGACATATGCGCCAGCAACCCCCGCGACCCTTGTGAGGAATAAGCGGTCAAGAAAATGGATGGATGGATGGATATTCTCAACACTTTTTGCAATCAAACTACTCCTACATAATACTTGCGATTTACACCGTTCAAATTTCAACTTGCTGAGAAAATTCACGCCTTTTGGGGTATTTATCGTCTGACTCCATATTACTTACAGTACTCGCATAATTTAATGTTAAAGATCAACTTTTCCCCATTCATTTTTAATGAGACTGACACTGAATTTTTTCTAAGTCCCACTTTCCACGCCCACTTCCAAACATACAACAGATCATCGTGACAGGCTTTCTTATACTGCTCAGTGGCGCAGTTGAGAAAGTGCATGTACAGTAAGCAGGAGGTCGCAGGTTCAAAGCCCACCGCCGACTGTACATTGCACATGTGTCCGTGGCAATTATGTAAACGGATATTAAGTATACCAACTGACTGTCATACCAGGAAGATTGCGTTATACTGACATGATTAAACATGTGTCCCAAATCAGTGCTGATGGCTTTCAGCATCAGGTGACACTTTAAATTACAAATACGCCAATTCGCTCTGCTGCTCAGCGTCTGGTTGTGTGGTTGAGAGGTAAAACATTGGCTTCGTGAGCTAATGGTCAGTGGTTTGACTCCCGCTATGAATTATTATTTTTTCCCTAATAAAATTTCTGAAATCGTGATCAAGTTATTTTACATCCATTTGATTAAATGTTATTTGACATTTGTAGGAGCCATATAGTACCTTTTGGTGATTTCTTCCTGTGTGGGTGTGGGTGTGGGTGTTTGTGTGTTTGTGTTCCACACGTTTTACTATCACGATGATTGACGGTGTCACAACTCACCAGTGGGAGTGGTCTGTCTTGGAATTAAGTGGACTCACCTGTGGTGTGGGTGGCAGTTATTGATCACTTGGTGGGGTGAGCTGGGGAAGAAACTTTTTGTTGACCGCATCAGAACGCATCAGAACGCATCAGAACGCAGCAAATAATCGACATTGGAATAAGCTCAAGAGTCAACTTGGAACCGTGGGTTACAATCGGGAGGACGTTGCTTCGAGCCAGTGGAGGAACGAGCAGTGCCGTCCATTGAAGGTACCTTGTTTGGCGAGATAAGTGCATGTTGGTGATTGTTTTGAGCTATAAGAAGATAAAGCGCGTCAGCAAGGTTTTAAACTCCCCATGTCTCAGCCTGCCGTGGCGTCATAAACAACCAGACGCCGCAATATTTGTCAACAAAAAACTTCTCTTGTTTGAAGCGCTGATTTACGGATAATCCAGGATGTTTTGAGATCGCTAAACGAGGAGTGATGTGAACGCATTTGGAAAGCTGGTCCGCATTCATTCATGAATCTGCTGCAACGCTGAGTATGGTTACAACGTTTCGTCCGAATGAAAGTTATCTTGGTCACCAATTGGATCTCTTGTGTGTGGACTTGTCAACACTGTCAGCTTGTTTGGGACTTGGAGTCAAGTTTGGTTTATGTCGGGAATGGTGAAAAGACTTATTGAAATAAAAATTAAAAAATTAAAAAAAGGGGAAAAAAAGAAATAAAAAGTAAGAAAAAAAAGGCTGATTTTGTGTCAGAAGTTGAAGACAAGTGGACATTTTGGTGAGCTTTGAACATTTTGTGGATAATACAATGGATGAAGGCAGCTCAAATGTTAATGAAGTGGATGGGAAGAGACAGCCTAAGCTTACAGTTAAAGCATATGAATATAAGCTGGAAAGACTTCAAGATGAAAGAAAAGCCAAAGTAAAGATGCTTAAAAGCATAGTAAGACAAATGACTGAACTGATGAAAAAGGTTGAAAATGCTGAAAAGTTTCAATCATGTCTTGAAAGTATGTCTAGCTTGTTTAATGAGGCAAGTAGGCTTCATGATGACATTATTCCTATGGTTCCCCATGATGAACAAGAAAAACAAAATATGTGGTTTAGCAGTGTTGAAGAGCATAAATCTGCTTTTATGGAAGAGGCAAATAAATGGCTTTTGGAGTTGCCGAAGTTTTGTGATATACCATCAGAGGGCGCTGTTGGACCAACATCCAAAACAAGAAAAAAAAAAAAAAAAAAAAAAAAAAACAAGACTGATGACAATATGACATGTATGTTAAGAACTCTGATGAACCAGAAAAGTTCTGCTGTGGATATAGCACCAAATGACAGTGTCTCTAATGTATCTAATAAAACACACAAAAAACGTAGGACAGTTTTGACCAAGTCTGTTGTGTCCAGTACATCTTCAGCCCGATTAAGAGCAGAAGCCGAGACTGCCGCTCTTATCGCTCGTCAAAAATTACTGCGGCAAAAGCATATCATACAAGAACAAGAGCAACAATTAAGGAGAAAAATGGAGGCGTTGGATTTGGACATGGAATTGGCAGCGTCTATGGCAAGAGTGAATGTGTTAAAGGCTTCGGAAGGTTCTCAGCTTTCGGATAAATCTGATGGAATTAACTCTTATTTAAAAAGTAATAGAAATGCGCAGCTAAATGTGGATGCTGAAACTTTTGTGCCTGAAGTTACTACTGGTACTCAGCCAACATGGATAAAGATGACAAAGAATGTTGTTTCTACTGAATGTGCTGATGTGAAACCTAAAGTACGCCATCAAACGAAGCTTCTCTCTGTTACACCTGGGGCTAGTTTGTCAGTATTACCACCACAACATGAGCCTATTTCCACCATTCAGCGTGACATAGTTGCACCCACAGCAGAGAAAACTCCTGATCAACGTTTGATTACAGTACTAGAGAAACAGAATGAAATAACATCTTCACTAGTCAAACAGCATGTTACGCCCGGCTCGTCAAGGGGAAGGGAAGTAACACAATAACAGAAAATATAGAGTAGATAAACACGGGGTCGACTTTAACATCTGAGTAGTTTTAATTGAAGTTTCAGGCAGGGGTTTGACAAGGGAGTGAAAGTGGAAGGTGAACAAATAATAACCGCATTTGACAGAACTGACAGAACGGAGGAGAACCAACAATAACCAAAAGGGGAATAATACAAGGATACACAAGAGCACAAAATGGGTTACCCAGCTCACGGGTCTAGCGAGTGTCTCACACCAATAGCAAAACGAAAGAGACACGAACGAGGCGAGCTGCACTGAGAAGTTCCAGCCGCCCCGAGGAGCGGCAATGCAGTGCTTTTTATTGTGGAGCAGTCCGGCCAGGTGGTAGTCGGCGATTGGCGGAGAGGGCTGGAGCTGCTCCACCGAGGGCGTAGGGGCGGACGACCACCGCCCAGGACGTCGCGCCAGCACATCCGTCCAATCAGCGCGTCGCGCTGGCACAGTCGTCCCATCAGAGCGTCGCGCTGGCACAGTCGTCCCATCAGAGCGTCGCGCTGGCACAGTCGTCCCATCAGAGCGTCGCGCTGGCACAGTCGTCCAATCAGCGCGTCGCGCTGGCACAGTCGTCCAATCAGCGCGTCGCGCTGGCACAGTCAAACTGCAGTACCATTATACGGGCACCAGCCGACACAAACACACACATACATACTAGGAGAGCGTAGCCGGCGGCGGGCCCGAGCCGCCAGCCGTAAAGCCTAATTTATGCCTCCACGTTTGCTCTCGCATCGATGAGCGCCGTCGATCACATGATCGACGCGAGCCATGAATTTTAAGTGCTGCGTCGCTCGTGGCCGGCCGACGTGCACACGTCGCCAATCCTTGGACGCACGTCGATGGCGGGGCGTCGCTCGCTTCTGATTGGTCCGTTCGATGGCGTTTTTTCTTTTTTTTCTCTCTCTCTCTCCCCGCCCCCCGCCCAGATAGTTTCCGTGAAGGCAACTGGCGGCGCAAATCGACTTCCCTGCTCGGAGACCACGGCTGTGCATGTGGATATGTGCCTGGGACGAGAGGCGGAAAACAACAATAACAAAAAAAATAAATAAAAAATAAAATAAAAAACTGTGTTCGCTAAGCGCACGGCTGTTGTGTTTTGGCGAGTTTACGGCCGACACCGGTGCAAATTGGCAATAATTAATTGCCACGGTGATGAACTTACTCTCCCCCCGGCTTTGTTTCGTGTTTCTGAATTAAATTGAACTTCCTGAATCCGTCATAAAATGCAGAGGAATCGCCACTCTGTGGCGGCCCAGCCATAGCGACAGCGGGACTTGGTGTGAAACTCCAGCAGACACCGATGTGTATTGCGCACAAGTCGGAAGGCAAACGCACGAGCGGAGCTCCAACGTGACGCCTCGACGCGAGCCTCTCGCAGAAGCATACTGAGGCCTTAACACAGCAATCACTTTTTCTTCTACCTAAAAGAGATCTGCAAGTTTTTGATGGAGATCCATTACAATATCAAACTTTTATTAGAGGATTTGAACACAACATCGAGGAAAGGACTGTCGGCTCTCTGGTCAGGCCGGAGCCGGAAGGCTGGCCGCAGCGTCACCTGTTCCAACACCTGTTGGCAGGCTGATGCACCAGGTCCCCTTTTGCGTTGTGAGTTGGAAGAAAATGCGAGTCAGAACAAAGAATAGGCGGGAATCCAAAGTCAAGCTGAACAAAAAGCGGCTTTATTGGCAAAAGCACACTGAGACCATTCAATTTGCGCAAATGGAAGAAATCCGACAATTTCAGGAAATGCAACAGTTTATAAAGCTTCATCCATGGTACAACCTCTTTTCCTGATTGGCTATCAAACCTGCCTGCCCACTTCACGCTTAGATCTTATTGGCAAGGGAAAGCCTCGGCCAAACCCACTTACTATGAGATGCAGTTTACTGAATGCTAATAGTATCTGCTTTTGACCACTAGGGGGTAGTGCGAGCTTAGTTTTGTGACTTCTACTGGTATCCAATTGTTATAAAGTGGCCCGCAGATTATACGTCTCCCCCCCATTCTTGAGACCAGAAGTAGTAACAGGTTTTTACTGGTATCAAAAGAACTTATTCGTACATAAAAAATAAGGCGACCTATCATTTACATTGTATGATCTAATGATTTTGCTAAAACTAACCTTTTGCAGACACCAAAGTAATGAGACCCTTGTCCTAAGCATCAGGCTGTCATCTGACAGTTTGTAAAATAATGAGACCCTTGTTCTGAGCTTCTTCTATGACTGTCAACTGACAGTCATAAAGTAATTAAGATTCTTGCTCTGACCTTTTTTCGTCATGGTTGTGAACTTTTCAGGATATCACGTGTTCGTTAGCCCTTAAGCGTGAAGGAGCAGTTTTTCAACAGTTGACCACAGTGAACATGTGATTTCTGGTATTTTCAGCTGGCACCTTAGAGTTACAAAATTAAGTAAAATCATTAGTAACATAAATGATTAATTGGTAACAAATACATGATTCCCTTTGTGACAAGTCAGGATACACACTGGCATTTAATTTCATTAAGCTATTTAAGCACAAGTAGCAATCATAAAGTTGTTTAGCATGAAAAGGATTTCGCTTGAACATTTGGCCTAGAATAGGTCAATAGTTCAAGAGACAGCACCAAAAATCAGATCCAACATTCCCCCCTTCATGATGTGAATACATCATGAACAAAGTAGACAAAGATGACATGGAGCACAGCTTAGTTGTTCATGAAATCACAACACAGACACCAGCATACAAATTCTGAGTTATTGGCACCGCTAACACCAATCATACAGCGTAAATAACTACACACCGCGACACTTGCAATCCTCCACATTAACTCCAGTGTTACGAGTAAAACTCTGCAAGTGACCAATATTGAACCCGAACAGATCGAGTGTGCACTCTTCGGAGGGGGCAGGCACCTCCTAGAGCGCGGGGGAACTTGGAAGCGGCTCGGTATGAGCGTTCACACCGTGGGACTGGCCACATGTCAACCTGCGTAAGAGCATGGGGCCTTAAACTAATGAAAGATCTACTAGACACCTACAGCCCCGTGTCACGTAGTCAATAACCAAGCAAAAAGGCAAGTTAACACTCGCTATCTTCATTACAAACAACAGAGTTTAGCACATCAATACTAAAAGAAAGGCTAGGGGAAATTATTGTATGCCATTAGTTGTACCCGCCGGCTGGCGGCCAAAGGGACAGATTAACATAGTGTAAGTTTAAAAGGTAAAGTAAAAATAGCATAGACATAAAGAATTGCATAAAATCATAATAAAATTAAAATAGTGTAGATATAAAGGGCTAAATAAAAAAATGAAAAAAAAAAAGGAAAAAATCGTGTGGATCTAAAAGGCTAACATAACATAGAGTGGAATTTTTTTTTTTTTTTTTTTTGAACAAACTGAAATCTCAAAGCACAAAAACAATAAAATGGCACAATGTAAAACCACATCAAAGAGAAGAACAAAGGTTATATGTCTAACACGCTAAGATAAATGCTGAGCACGCAACATGCTAACAGTACTCAAAATTTGCTATGCGATATTATGTCCAAGGAGAGGAGGGGAGGGTGACAGTTCAGGAGAAAATATGAGTGGTGTATGCATGGATTCAGGGAGTGCATAGGCCTAGAGAGAGAGGCTAATGATGGGTGGGGGTGAAAATGTTTGCAATGGTCCGGGGGCAATATGAGTGGAAGGAGGGGTGTAAATGCAAAAGAGAAAGAGGAAGAGAGAGGGGTTCAGAGGTGACGAGAGTCCGTGTGTGCGTGTGAATGCGAATGTCCATGTGTGGGCGTCGAATGTCCGTAAGCAAGGGCTCCGTGCCCTTCATGAGTGAGCCAGGTGGATGGTGTGTGGATCAGCGATGTCCATCCGATCATGATTTCCACACTGCGTGGGGATTATTATGCCCCAACAAAACAGTGATAATGCAAGATGTGATGGAAGGATTTCCCACTGCCCTGGGGATTATTATGCCCCAGTTAGAACAGTGACTGCAAAGGTGTGGTCGTGGTGTCCAGTTGTCCTCTGGACAGCACATCTGTACTGAAAAGGTGAACCAGAGTCGCAAGGGGCGGTGCAGGCGTCGGCAGGGGACAGAAAATGTCAACCCAGATCCTTTCGTGGTTGACAGGACAGGTGGTCAGAAGTGAGGCCTCTTCAGGCTAAGGATTCGGCTGTGCAGCTAGGCCACGCTGCCTGGCTAGATTACGCTGTAAGGCGGCTCTCTGTCTGGCACGGGCTTTCATGATGCCAGCGCGCCACACTTGGTACAGCTCCTTGGTGTCATCTGGGATCCGGCTACACAGGATCCTGAACTCGAGGCGGGAGATGTCAGCCAGCTGTTCCACTGCCAGGGTCGCGCAGTCGTAGCCTTGTTGCCCCAAGCTCGGGAAGCACAAGCCATGGGGCATCCTCAGTCTATGCCGCTTCCAAGAATGGCGGCAAGGAGCCAAATCCTCATCTGGCCTCGGGTGTGGGGCTGACGCAGGATGAGCACCTCCTCGCACCCCCGCTCCTCCCGGTTGTGGGGGAGGGTTGGGGGCCACATAAGATGAGGATCCACTGGGGGAAGTCAACAGGTGGATGAGTCTGGTGGGAGCCTGGGGAGACCACATGCTGGGCCTAGCAACATCAGTTGGTAGACCGGACGGCTGTGGCCTTGGCGCAGGTGATTGCCTTCCAGGCGGAGGGCACCAAGGCTGTGACCCTGGCCGTGGAGTTGGTCGCCTTTGTGGATTGGCTGGTGAGTCAGGAGATGATGGGTCCGAAGGCGTCCGCAGCCGCAGACGGATTGGTTGCAGTGCCGGGGAAGGCCTGGATGGGTTCAATGGTGGCTCCCCTGGCGGCATCGGGGGACCCGCCGGTTGGAGTATGTTGTAACTCCCCCTTCCAGCCAGCTCATCACTCAGGCGCGGCCACCAGTTCCCGGGAGTCTCCCCCATCTCCTTCTTCCTGCTTAGGTGAGGGGCATATAAAGGAGAAACGCATCTGCCACCGCCACTTCCCTTTTTCCTGCTGCGCTACGCAATATTGGTCAATTTTTTGGAGATATCTAGTCATAAGTAGACGTCTATCACTCATAGTGTCCACAACTAGCTTTCTTCGTGTAGAAAACAAAGTATATCCATTTAGCTTAATTGTTATCACTTCTATCAGGGCCCTAGTATTCAAAGTCTTATATTGGTCCTGGCTGAAAACGTCGTACTCGAAATAAACAGGGAATATATCAGTGAAAATTACCATTCCCCCCTTTAAAACATAAACATGTTTTAACCATTTCCAGGGGTAAATAACAACCTCCCTAACCACAACATGAAGGGGGAACGAGCCTATATAGTGATAGGGAGTAAATACTACTTTATTACTCCGGGCACATCGGGTAGTAGAGCGACAAAAAGGGATGGGGCCGAGGGGTAAATCATTCAATATGTCCTGTAGACCAAATTTAAGTTTTTTGTTTGTTTTATGAGTCATCAGTTAAGATATTTATCTGCCATAACTTCATAGACAGAGTCGCAAGGGAAAGAGGAAGTGGCATTAGGCAAATGCATGTTGGCGTCGTGAGAATCAACCACTACTGGAAAGTGGGTTACAGCATCAATAGATCTCCTAACTAGCACTTTGATCAGAGGCAATATACAACAGGCGGTAATTAACACTAGCAAGAGGAGCAGGCCCAGTGCAGAGGCAATGACGGACAAAACCTTCCCGAAAGACATACTTTCAAACCATTTGGCGAGTGTGTCCAGCCACCCAGTTTTGGTGTTCCAATTTGAATTATGGACATGCTCGTCTTGTAGCGTAACCAATTGTTGTAAGACTAATGTAAGGTTTCCTTTCTCGCCAGTATGCATAGGAATTTCCACACAACATTCTTCACCAATCATTGAACAGATTCCATTATCAACGGCTAACATAGTGTCCAACACAAGTCTATTTTGCAAGGTCATTAGAGTGGTAGCATGGAGCTGCTCATGAATATTCTCTAAAGCCATTACTGTCCAGTTAATAAAACGTTGCTGATTATACCACAAGTAATTAACCCATCTACTGTTACGAGCAATATATTGTGAATTAATAATTGGACCAATGTGCGGAATCCAGCCAGTGCCTTGGCCGGACCGGATCCAATCTTCAGAAATAGCAGAATGCTCAGCCGGGACCCCTATTGGTCCCATGAAATATAGACAGAATCGGGCTCAGTGAGTGCGGTTGGACGCAAAATAGACCTCTTCCCAGCCTTTTTAGTAATAGCCAACACTGCCAACTGCCCAGTCACCATAACAGGTGCACACAACCCCCGCCAGCGGGCGGGAATTACAGCCTTAACTTGATCATCATTATCGCACAGCCAAAAGACGTCAGCGAGTGGGGTACTGGGAGCATCACCTGCAATAACAGGGATGACTCTGTGGGTTCCAGAAGTGCCATTAACAGCATGGACCAGGTCACCTCCATTCTGGAGGACCTGCGCACATTGCAGTGGGGACAGGGCAGTTGTGTTAATTAAATGTATGACTGACCAAAGCCTGCGACCACCCGGGATGACACTAGTTAGGGTGTGGGTTCTTTGTAGATGTCCATCCATTGAACGGTTAGCTGCCTTTATCCACATTTTTTTATATTTAAGCCCAAAAGCAACACAGACCGGGTGCACAATATTTCGGTCTATACGCGACATAGGTGGGACAGCTAAAGACATATTTTTAGACAAAACCCGCGGGCAATGGTACTTATCTGTGACCCACCCAGGGTAAATACCTGATGCTAACCATAGCGCACAAGTCGTAAAACATAATCCAGCACCACAATCATTTTCCCTTAATTCCGGCAGTGGCCGCACAGTGGGCAAGCGCTTACGATTATAACATGTTATACAAGGGCGTTTACTTATTTGTCGGGCTGAATAGACCATCCATTGATAAAACAGACTACTATCCTGTCCCAAGATTTTAACAGAATGATCATTATTAGCAATTTCATTATAATTAGGCAGATTAACAGCACGCCGGGAGCGAGTGTGTGCAACGCGCATCAGTGTAAAAGCTTCATTTACAGTCATAGTAACGCCTGTATAACCAGTAGTCGGGAGACAGTGGGTGACATTGCACATGAGTGTGACTGAACCATAAACGTAACATAGTCTAGTCAGTGCCTCCATTGCAAATTTGTCATGAGTCGGTCCTACAGTCAGAGTATAACGGCTAGAGGGAGTATTTACATATGTCAGATCTATGTCAGAGTCGTTGTCCCAGGCTCCCTGTGCCGCAACAACAAGTCCTGCAGCCAGGGCACATTGGTGAAGACGCACTTCCCTATCCTCCATACTCTGCACTAAGCTAAAGGTGAAGTACGTCAGGGGCGGCAGGGCTAGCAGCCAGATCAGCAAGGTCAGGCTGATATTCCTGCAGTTCACGGAGGAGGTCAAGGTCAATGGTCGAGAAAGGGACACAGTCACTCCGACTCGGCTCAGCCTGGTCTGGATCCGCCTGACCGGTCTGGGCGGAGGACGGGCCGGCTCCTCCATCGTCAACTGATCCGGCCCCAATGTCTCCTCCAACTGATGCATCTCCACCCATTCCTGTGGTGGGGGGTGGGAGAGCTGCACTTCCCCCCCCCTCGGGGGAAACATCACCTGTGACATCACCCGGACTAGGCTGCTCATTGTCAGATGATGCCAACTCGCTTGCGCAGCTAGGACTCAGAGGCGGAGGTAGCGAGCCACTACTAGGTGATGAAGAGTCGCCCCCTTGTGCTAGCCTTTGGGATCGTCTAGGGGCGCGCTGCACAGAGGGTTCTCTAGCTGCTGCGGGCGTCCGAGACCTGGCTTCTCCCTGCGGGGTGGCGTGGTCACCCCTGGCCAGGCCTGGTTGCGTTTCAGCAGGCCCTTCAGGCCGCGGTGCAGGACAGCAGTGGTTTAGGTGGAACCAGACTGATTTACCTTGGACTTTGACAGAAGTCGGAGTTGACAAGATGACCTTGAAAGGACCTTCACGTCGAGCCTCGTTCCACCTGCGCTTGAACGTCTTCACGTACACCCAATCACCGGGCACCACACGCTGCAGGTCAGGCTGGATTTCAGCCTGTCGGTCCTCTGCGGTCTCAATTACCTGTCGAGAGATAGTCTTGTGTATTTGGGTTAAATGGTGCAGGTAGGAGGTCAATTCCATTTCACACTGTTCTAATGGAGTATGGAGAGAAATTTGTGTCTTTATTTTCAATCAAACAAAAAAGGAATTTGCAATCAAAAAAAAATTTCAATCAAACAAAAAGGGGATTTGCAATAAAAAAAATAATTCAATCAAACAAAAAGGGGATTTGCAACCTCAAATAAATTTTAATCAAACAAAAAGGGGTTTTTATATAAAATAAAAATTTGCAAACAAAAAAAAACATTTCAAACATGGATTTGTATTTTAATAAAATCTTTTGCAAGTATTTTTTTCGTTTTGTTTGCGAATCTGTTTTTTGGTTGCGAATCTGTTTTTTGGTTGCGGATCTGTTTTTTGATTGAAACCTGTTTTTTGGTTGCGAATCTTTTTCTGTGTTGTGTGGGCGGGGTCCTCCGTTCAACCGATGATAGAAGCCTTGTCATTGGTCAGCTTGGAAGCCGCTGCGACAACTTTCATTGGTCAGATAGGAATGGGGGTGTGACAATGTGACACAAGAACCTGCTTATGTCAGACAGAGAGCAATTTAAAATATCAATAAACTTTGACCACAATTGTGAGGTACAAATGCCAGGTCACACATTATGTTACCCCCTGCACAAACACCATTACATTTCCAACTGCTCATATGAGTGATTACCATTCCTTTAAATCACATCTACTGACTGCTATCACCTTTGATGCCAGATTTGACACAGTGTAATTGAAAGGGCAAAAAAAATAAAAAATCACATCCATTTCATTTTTTTTGAGTAATTACAGGCTGTTCCTACCAAAATGTTTGTTTTAAGTTTAACAGTTCATTTTCTGAGCTTTCTTGATTTCTTGTTGGCAGGCCAATCATTTCTTGAGAAAAATGTCTGTATAAAATCTATAAAATGCTGAATAATTGACTGGTTGTTAGTTCATATGCATGCTTTTTTTTATGAAATAAAAGTCAAACTGTTTTACACAGGAATTTATTTTCATTTTTTACATAAATTTAAATGACCCTTTGGGCCGCGAGACACTAGCACTAGAAGCAGCATTGAGAGTCTGCAAATAAATGACGCGACCAAAACTCAAGGACTCCTTGTTTGGATTGATTTGCCGTAAAGCAACAAGTCTTTCCTCAGGTAAACGACAGTGGATGTCAGGTATAACGATCCCGTGTTCACCGTGATGGTCCAAGGGTAGTGTCTCTTCAGCTTGCTGGATCTGTAATATCAAATACATTTATGAAAGCTACAGTAACTCCAAGAACTTTTACTCATATAAAGTTTTTTCCTCTGGTTATGTACGCTTTTACCAGCAATAAAACTGCCCTGGCCTGCTCCTCTTACAGTAAACATGCATCTCGCTATGTCTACATTTTCTACCCCTTGGTCTGCTCGCACTCTAAAAGAAAAAATCGAGTCAGTGTAATTGCAAAAGTACACCTACAACTCAGATTCCCCTTCTGTTTCAATCTGACTCATACAGTAAACAACCAGGACCAATAAATAATAATCACAGAATTATCACGAATTTAATCTCTACTTCAAACATCCAAGATTTAGGGGAAGCAGCTAGTGTAAATAAATTCGATTCCCAGGCCTGCCTGTATGTGAAACAAATGCAAAGGTTTCTTTATGAGTATAAAAAAAAAAAAAAAAACTTCATCCTAACAGCTATCCCAAATTAGCCGTATATTTGTGTTTTGACTGCCAACAACATAGCTTCATGACTGACTCATGTATCGGACCATCAGTTACCTAGCTAGCTAACATGGCTAAGCAATGCTGAGTGAGTGATTACGTTAATTGTAATGGTTAAACAAATCACCGGATAAACGATAGATCAAGGGTTGCTTTTAGATAAATGTCAGATAAACAAAACGGAAAACTAGAAATGGGGGGGGGGTCATATTTACCTCGATGCTGGCGGCGACTGGACAAAATGAACCAGGAAATAGTCAGACGAACATTGTCACACCCCCATTCCTATCTGACCAATGAAAGTTGTCGCAGCGGCTTCCAAGCTGACCAATGACAAGGCTTCTATCAACGGTTGAACGGAGGACCCCGCCCACACAACACAGAAAAAGATTCGCAACCAAAAAACAGGTTTCAATCAAAAAACAGATCCGCAACCAAAAAACAGATCCGCAACCAAAAAACAGATTCGCAACCAAAAAACAGATTCGCAAACAAAACGAAAAAAATGCTTGCAAAAGATTTTATTAAAATACAAATCCATGTTTGAAATGTTTTTTTTTTGTTTGCAAATTTTTATTTTATATGAAAACCCTTTTTTGTTTGATTAAAATTTATTTGAGGTTGCAAATCCCCTTTTTGTTTGATTGAATTTTTTTTTTGATTGCAAATCCCCTTTTTGTTTGATTGAAATTTTTTTTTGATTGCAAATTCCTTTTTTGTTTGATTGAAAATAAAGACACAAATTTCTCTCCATAATGGAGGCCCTTCATACGGGCCCCTCAAAAAGGGCACAGGCATGCGACGGCCAGTTAGCATTTCATGCGGGGTTAAATGGGTCGTGCGGTTAGACTGTGATCTCATTGACATGAGAGCTAGCGGCAATGCATCCATCCAATTCAACTTACCATTACTGCTTGCTCTAATTTTGGCTAATTTGGCTTTCAAGGTACCATTAGCACGTTCGACCACACCTTGAGACTGGGGGTAGTAGACACACCCAAATTTTTGTTTTATCCCAAGCATTTTCATGCTAATTTTCACAATGTTGGCAACAAATGCTGGACCATTATCCGAGCTGATCAGGTCAGCGATGCCAAATCTGGGGAACACCTCCCTGCACAAGAATTTAGCAGCAGAACTGGCATCAGGACCCTTCGTGGGGGCAGCCTCAATCCACCTACTAAACCTGTCAATTACCACCAGAACATATCTGTAGCCTCTCACCCGTTCAATCATGTCGATGTGGTCCATCATAAGATGCCGAAACGGTCCTTCTGGTATAGGTATGTGGCCCAGTGGTGCTGAAAAGGATTTCCTCACATTGTGCTGTGCGCACACAATGCACTCGTGTAAAGTCCGATCCACCATAGCTGCCAAGAAAGGGGTCCACCAAACCGCTTTTAGCTTGCGCAACACTTCATCCCGATGACAATGATCTTGGCCATGGGCAGCCAAAATTGCTGTTTTCACCAATGACAGGGGCAACACAAAATGTCCGTCCGGGCTGCGCCACAAGTTTCTCTGATGGCCATCTGTCAAACACTTGGAAGCGCCTCTCTTCTTCCAAACACTCTTTTCATACACCGACGCCGCATCCTGGGTCTCAATCAGGGAGACTAATGTAGTCAAAGGCTCACAGTCACCCGCAACCAGCAGGGGGGCCATAGCCCCCACCGATGCAACCTCCCTGGCCACCTCATCTGCATAGTTATTCCCCTTGGCAACCAAAGAGTCATTCTTTTGGTGGCTAGCACATTTAATGATAGCCAAAGCCGATGGCAGCATCATGGCTTCCAAAAGGGAGGCCAGCGCTTCTGCATGAACAACTGGAGTACCATCAGCTCGCTTAAAGCCTCGTTGCTGCCAAATTTTTCCATTAATATGACACACACCATAAGCATATGCAGAATCTGTGTATGCATTAATGCGCTTGTCTCGCGCCAATTGACATGCCGCTGTCAATGCCATCAGCTCAGCAAGCTGGGCTGAACAAGGCTGCGGAACCTTTTTCGCCTGCACTTTAGATAATGAACCATCCAAGTGCAATTGGACAACTGCATAACCCGCATGGTTACCTGTTACATCTTTAAAGCATGACCCATCAACAAAATATGTGAGATCCGCCTCAATAGGTTGATTATGAAGGTCATCACGAGGTTTCAAAAATTCCTCTGTTGATTGAATACACTCATGCGTTACATCTAATTCTGGGACCATCATACGAGTAGCTGGATTAACTGTATTACATCTTTGTATCGTTAACTCAGGTGCTGACAAAATTACTTCGTATCCGGTACGCCGGGCCTGAGTCAGCACAAAACGCGGACTTGTAAGCAACGCATGCAATTGATGCGAGGTGAAAAGGGACACAGGGTGGCCCATAGTTATGGCTGCTGCCTTTTGAAACGCAAAGACGGCCGATGCTAATCCTTGGTAGCATGGAGGCAACCCTAACTCAACATTGTCCAATTTAGAACTATAGTAAGCAATCGGCTGCTTCCCAGTTGGAGTATCCTGCATCAAGACAGCACATGCATGCCCAGATTTTTCTGCAACATACAAGAGGAATGGCTTTGAGTAATCAGGGTTTCCCAAAGCAGGTGCTCCTTGGAGGTCGCGTTTTAGCATTGAGAATCCTTGAAGGGCTTTTTCATTCCACTCCAAGTTAGCTGAGCCATTGTTCTGTCCGGCCGCGCGGATCACTTCACGCAGAGGGGCCGCTTTTATGGCATAGTCACAGATCCAGGCTCTGCTATATCCTGTCATTCCCAAAAAAGTTAGCATTTGACTCACTGTTTTTGGCTGTGAGGCTTTAGCAATCGCCTCTAGGTGAGTAGCAGATATTTTTCGCAAGTTGCCACATAGCCTCCTCCCCAAGTAGTCTACCTCCTTTTGACAGAATTGCAACTTATCTCTGCTAACTTTGTGCCCTCCCTTTTCAAGTGCTAAGAGGACAGTCAATGAATCACGCTCGCAATATTCTTTTGTCGGACTGGCAACCAAAATGTCATCCATATACTGGATGACAGTGCTGCTCACGTCCAGGTGACCTAAATCCTCTGACAGGACCCTGTTAAAGATTGTGGGGCTGTCAACATAGCCCTGTGGTAGGCGTGTATAGGTATACTGCTGCCCTTCATACTTGAATGCAAACAAATATTGTGATGCTGGGTGTACTGGAACGCTGAAAAATGCTGAACACAAATCAATCACTGTATACCAGAGTGATTCAGGTGGGATGTTAGAAAGCAAAGTGTGGGGGTCCGGCACCACGGGAGTCTCAGCATCCACTATGGCATTAATAGGTCGTAAATCATGCACAAGTCTGTAATCAGGTGAGCGTGGCTTAGGAACCGGGAAAATTGGTGTGTTACATGGGCTCTGTGTTTTGACCAGGACCCCTGCTGCTATCAATCCTTCAATAGTGGGCTTTATCCCTATGGCTGCTTGTGGCTTCAGGGGATACTGGCTTTTATTGGGCAGTGTCACGTTTGGTTTTAATTTGATTACAACTGGCTGTGCTGACTTAACAAAGCCTATATCTGTCTTATGTTGCGACCACAATCGCGAGGGTATCTGGCCAAGCAGGCTTTCATGTTCTGCTGACAGTGAGGCTTGCACAAAAGCTGGCCTGTGCACCAATGTGGTCACAGCGCGGCCTTCACTGACAGCAAAAAATGAAATTTTGATAAATTGTTTATCGGGTGAAATATGGACGTGCGGATTATCGGTGTCTTTCCATGCAATAATTTGTAATGCTGCTTTTACCATTGGGCCAAGCTCCCATGATTTGTGTCCCTTTTCGACAAACAGTGTCATGTGTGGTGTTGAATTTGGCACTTGAAACCATATGGCTGCTCTTAATGGAAGTGTAATTGCTGCGGCTGCCCCTTGGGGGCCTACATAAATGTTGACTATGTGCACATAGAAGCAATTATTGTCCATAATTTCCTTCCAGCAAATCTCATAGTCTTTGTGGTTTTGCAATTCGTCAAAGAAGAGTGTACAGTGTTCAGGCATTGATGGCTTGCTTGCATGGGGCAGTATTTTTTGTATCCATTCAGTCCATAATTTCCAATCCGACAGGAGTGGTGCAGTCTTCGCGAGCAACAGAGAGTATACAGTGGCATAATGCTTCTTTTCTCGTGGGGCCTGAAGTGGCATCAGGGTGGTGGCTGGTAGCGAGTCTTTTGGCGTCAGCTCGACCCAGATGCCATCTGGTGTGCACATGATGTTGGCATTTAGTGCACAGAGAATGTCTCGTCCAAGTAGGTTGATAGGCGTTTGGTCAGAGATGAGGAGCGGCGCCACTACCTTTCTTCCTGATACCAACATTGGGATTGGTTGAGTGAGGGGGATGAGCTGGGTTTTCCCAGAGAAACCTATTGTCTTTATCGATGAGCCAGACAGGGGGAGTTTTAATCCAGAGCTCCCCACGCAAGAATAAGTAGCCCCTGTATCCACCATGAAGGCATGCTCTGATCCTTCAATGACAACAGGGACAGTGGGCTCATCTTGTGGTTGCGTTGTTACTGCTGGCGCCATGATGATTTCTCCCCCAGGCTTCTCTGGGCCTCCCTATTGTGGCCCTCTGAAATCTATCCAGGGATTGGTGGGACAGTCGCGTTTGAGGTGGCCTGGCACGCCGCAGCCCCAGCATTCGTTTCCCTGGGGGCGGTTCTGGGATGAAGTGCCCCGGGGTGCTGGTCCTCGATGAGCCGCATTGCGGTGGCCTGCTGGAACACTCTGCGGGCCCGCATTTCCACGACCAGGTGTCCGCCGGCTTCCATGGCTGTGAGTCTCCCTTGTGGGCAGGCTTCTTCCATCCCTTGACTCATTATAGTACACGTGGATTTCAGTTGGCACTAAAGGATGCATGGGAAGGTTCGGGGTCTGCGGCACATTAGGCTGAGTCAGCAGGGGTCCTCCCAGTGGGAGGATTGGCAGGACAGCAGCTGGCACAGGTGCAGGTGCTTGTGTTGTGAAGGCAGTCGCCTGGGGCATGGGGGCCGTTACTTGGGGCACCTGGGGGCAGGAGGCCACATTTGGGGCCACAGTTGGAGCCGGAGGCTCAGGGATCAGGGGACCTCCCACCGTTACTAGAGGAGCTTGAGTCTTGACCTTGTCCTTCTTTTGTCTCAGCTCAGTCAGCTGCAAGTGGGTGAGCTTGGCGTTCATCTGACGATGTGCCTCTTCTTCTTTTTGTCTTTCCTTCCGCAGGGCCTCCACATGGTGCACCAGGTGCTCTTGGAATAGAGGCCAGTCCATTTTCATGAGTCCCACCACATTGTCCAGCCGGTCTTGAACCTCATCAGGCATTGATTTTTTCACCATGACCTTGAACAGGCTTTCAGTGGTGCTGTTGCAATTCCAGGCACTGCCTGTCTCCTCTCTCCACTTCCGCTGGAAAGAGTGAAGGAACTTAATGGGCCATTCATCTTCTTTCAATGTCTCGCCCTCCAGTTTGTCTGGGTCCATTTTTTCTGGATAATATTGTCGCAGCTGCCTCCAGACATCGCCACGGTGTCCATTAAAGCCAACATGATCAGCCTGGTTCCCCATCAGCAGCACATCCAGTCCAGCTCTCTCCAGGATCTCTTCCGCTGCATGTTTTCCAACCAGGTGCATCAACAGCGCTTTGATGTCTCCCAAGGCAAGCGTGACTCCGGCTGTGCTTTCTTCCAGGGCAGTGATCCACTTGTTAGCCCCGTTCGTTAAATCAGGCAGCCTGTCAACTAGACCTATCATGTCGCAGAAGGACCAAGGCACATAGTGGCGCTTTCCATAGCTTCTGGTGACCAGTGGGCACTGGGAGACGCTGGCACCGTGAGGGCCTCCCTGCTCACTGCTTGGGTGGTATGCTCTTCCGCTGCGCAGTGTTCCGCCAGGCCCATGTGGCCCGGCTGCATTCCTGCCAGGAAATGATGATCTTGGAGTGTTCTCATAGTCCGCCCCTTGCAGCGGCCTTTCAGTGCTCCACTGGCTGGTGTAGTGGGGAGGATCAAATGTCTCAGGGATGTCCACCAGAGCCTCCTGGTTGGGCGTGGGAGCGGTGTAGGAAGCGGGCGGTGGTCTCTGGCGTGGATGCTGGCCTCCTTCTGGAGTGGGCACAGGGTGCAGGTTCAACTCCCGTCTTGCCGTCAAGGGAGTCTGGGGGCTTAGAATTGGGGGTGTCGGGTCGGCAGCGCATTCTGACAGCTGGATCAGGGATGATTTTGGGCACCTGCTTTCACCCCCTTCGTACCGCTTCTCCATCTCAGCCAGTGAAAGGAGCCCTTTGCTGGGGCCTCCCTCATTTGCATGTGTAATGTGCCCTTGATCTCTAAGGCACTCTGCTAGCATTATGTCTCTGTATTGCTTTCTGTTGTCTCTCGTTTCTTGAGTTGTCATTTCCATGAAGTCCAATGAGTCATCCGTGAACTTCTTCTTTTTTGACCACAAGGGCAAGGCATCAACTCCTACTTTTCGAATTACTTCACGGAGGGTACTTAGTTTTTCTTCCAGTCCCTCTTCATCAATCATGGGTGTGCGTGCGCGCGTATTCGGACCAGGTGTATGTGTGAATAAACTTGATCGAGCTGTGGGGTTGTGGGCTAATGTGTCTATACTATTCTCTCTGGCTCTAATGCGTGTGAGTGTGTGTGCTTCAGCAGCGCGTCCGTGCGCAAAGGTCAAAGGGTCAATGGAGTGTGCGCGCGCGCGTGTGAGTTCGCTTGGATCAACTGTGTGTGCGCATGCATGCATGTATGTACCTAACATGTCTCCTAGTGAACTAGGACTACAAGTGGATGTTGGCAGGCTCGAAGAATCGCCCGCCCCAGCACTTGCATCAAAGTCCACCCCCCCACATGCTCTGCCTGCTTTAGGCTGCGTTCTGAATGACACCTCAAAAGTGCCTGCAACCTCCCCGCTTAGACTTCTATTTTGGTCCCCTCTTACCACGTACTGACCCCCCCCCTTTTTCACACGTGTACGGTGGCGGATTGTCCTGCAATGCTGGAGCAGTGGGCAGGCACAGTGGCCCCTCAGCTTTACTTTTTTGAATTTGAGGATGAGACGGCCCTTCTTCCCTTAGCGGGAGCTGCGATGCTCCAAATGCCCGCTTTCTGCCCTCCTCCCTAAAAAATCGAAGCACTTCCCGTTCTCTGGCCCGCTTTCCTTGCCTGCTTGCGCTAAAGTCTTTTGCTTTATAATGTTTGATATTTTGCTCAATTTCATCGCAACAGGCAGCCATAAAGGTCCCTTCTTTTGGCCATCTTAATTGGCCAGAGGTTCTTTTGTGCCACTTTGCCATACATTGTCGAATTTGTTGCTCAAAATCAGGTTTTTGCATGATTACAAATGCCATTGGGCTAGATGTCCCAACTCCCTTTGTACTGGCCTCACAGAACCTTTCTGCTATCCAGGTAGTTAAACACCTCCACACAATAAGTCTCAGACGCCAGGATGGGTTTAGACCTTTTCTTTATATGGCAGGTGTGAAACTGTAGCAACAAATACAGAATAAACAAGTAAATAAAATATTCATGAGTCAATCATGTTATGCTAATCACTGCTTATTTGGGCAACAAACATGACGGAGCACTCAACAACGTAAAATAGTGCGCTTATTAACAGTTTCCAAAGGGTCAACTTTACATTAATTTACTCTTACTCAAATGCAAAATACTTACAGGGAATGCCTTTCACGGACCCAATACAAGACACAACTCAACAACAACTTCTTTACTCTTTCCATAAATCCTTACTCACGTGAGCAGGAAGCTCACAGTCTTCTTGTGCGGTGTCAGTCTCTCTCTTAAAGGGGCAGCGTCTTATTTAAAGCTAAGGTAATTACACCAAAACAAACATCTTACTGTCTAGCAACATGTTATTAATTACCAAAATAATAATAACAGAGACAAAACGCAAATAATAATAACAGGGACAAAACACTCCCCGCCTGGTATCTTAAGGATACCACATGAATTTAAACATCACCCGAGAATAGCAGTACCATCTCGGAAATTGGTCTATAATAATTCTTGACGGTCCCTTGGGAGGCAACTCTAACTTCGGCCTTCCTTATGATGCCATCTTCACTGGGAACAGTCTTGATTATTACGCCCATTGGCCACTCATTCCTTCTTGTCTGTTTATCCTTGAGAAGAACAACATCTCCTTCCCTGATGTTAGCAGTTTTGTGGTGCCATTTCTGTCGAGACTGAAGGACATTCAAGTACTCCTTACGCCATCTGCTCCAGAAGTTGTCCGCAAGGAACTGAACACGTTTCCAGTGGCTTTTCAGCATGTCCTTCTTAGTGACGTCACAGATTTGAGGTGCTGCGTGCGTTTTTTGTGTCAGCAGCATCGCTGGTGACAAGATGTGAGGCATTTCTGGGTCTGATGATACTGGCAACAAAGGACGTGCATTTATGATGGCCATTACTTCGGCAAGGAAGGTAGTCAGGATCTCATGGGTGAGTTGAACATGACTAGCTTGCATCAGCATGTTGTCAAGTATCCGGCGAGCCACACCAATCATCCGTTCCCATACGCCTCCCATATGGGATGAATGTGGTGGGTTGAAGATCCACTTGCACCTGTGGTTCTGCAGGTAATTTTGCACCTTTTCTTCCGACACATTTGTTGTCATTTCCTTATGGGCACCTATGAAATTAGTGCCACAATCTGAACGTAATTGCTTTGCGGGCCCTCGGAAGGCAAAGAAGCGCCTCAATGCATTGATGAAACTTGAAGAGCTTATTTCCTCCACAACCTCTATATGAACAGCCCTTGTGCATAAACATGTGAAGAGTATCGCCCATCTTTTACTATTTGCTTGTCCCCCTCTTGTTCGTCTTGCTGATACCTCCCAAGGGCCAAACATGTCCACACCCACATAGGAGAAGGGGGGCTCCACTTTGAGTCTGTCAGCGGGCAAGTCACTCATTATTTGTACCTCAAACTTTCCTCTCAGTCTTTTACATGCCACACATGTAGTAATAACTTTGCCAATGCATCGTTTCGCTCCTACCAGCCACAAGCCTCCTTCACGAACCGCGCCCTCAGTGAAGTGCCTGCCTTGATGGTTCACCTTTTCATGGTAGTGGCGCACTAAGAGGGTTGTGACGTGGTGCCTGCCTGGCAAGATTATCGGGTTTGTTTCTTTAACTCCCAGTTCTGCTCGAGCAATACGACCACCGATCCTCAATAGTCCGTCTTCGCCGATGATGGGGTTGACCTTTATGAGAGGACTCCTTTTAGAGAGATTCTGTTTCTCAGAGATGCATCGTATTTCATCTGCATATGTTTTGAGCTGCACATTTCGAATGATTACGGTCTCTGCTTGTTCTAACAATTCAGGGGTGAGTGCACTTTTACAGATATGCCATCCACGGCACTTTGTGTTGGTTGTAGCCTGAGAGAAACTTTGTGCAATGTGGATAAGGTGTGACACAGCTCTGGTAAGTGACTTCCATGTGGAGAAACGCTCCCAACAATCTGAACTCAGTGCAGCTTTAGTGATGCTTGTGCAAAGTGTCTGTACCTCTGGGCGTACCTCTGCGTCATTTTCAGGGTTCAACAAGTCAAATTCTTGTTGCTCCGACTGGATCTCTGGAGAACGATGAAGGAAGGATGGCCCCGTGAACCACGTTGTGCTTTGCAGCGCAGCAGCTGGGACTGAACGTGAGCCGTGATCAGCAGGATTCTGGTTGGTTGCAACAAAATGCCATTGCTCAGGAGTGCTTGATTCTCTTATACGGCGGACACGGTTGTTTACATAAACATAAAAGCGCCTGGACTGGTTATGGATATAACCAAGGACTACTTTACTATCAGTGTAGAAACTGACTTTGTCTATTGCGTGATCAATCTCTTCACATATGACCTCGGCCATTTCAACTGCCATCACTGTGGCACAGAGTTCGAGCCTAGGAACAGTAAGCTCTGGCTGTGGAGCGAGGCGTGCCTTGCCCAGAACGAATCCAACCTCTGTTGTGCCATTGGGAGCTGTAACTTTGAGGTAGGCGACTGCACATATTGCTTTCATAGATGCGTCTGAAAACAAGCATAGTTCAGTACTCCAAGCCTGGCAGAGTGACATCTTGGTGTATGAACGGGGAACATGGACCTCACTGAGACATTGTAGGGACTGTTGCCAAGTCATCCATCTTTCTTTCATGTCCTCTGGTAGGGGAGAGTCCCATTCTGTTGTTTGAAATGACAGCTCTCTTAGAAGAAGTCGTCCTTGAATGATCACCGGTGACAAAAACCCAAGTGGGTCAAATACACTGTTGACAGTTGCGAGGACACCTCTGCGTGTGTATGGTTTCTCACTATCGGGTATGCGGAACGTGAAATAGTCCTCCATTATGTTCCACTTCACGCCAAGGCTGCGTTGATCTGGGAGATCATCCTTGAAAAGATCCAAATCCTGAAGATCTTTAGCACGATCTTCTGTTGCAAATGCGTCCATTACTGTGACTTTGTTTGATGCAATTTTCAGGAGGCGGAGATTCGAATCTGCCATCAATGACTGTGTTCGTTTTAGGAGATCAATAGCTTCATGTTCAGACGGGACAGATTTTAGCGCATCATCCACATAAAAGTCGCGCTCAATGAATTGACAGACATCTTTCCCATATTTGGCTTCACCCAGTTCAGCTGCTCTCCTCAAAAGGTAAGTTGCCACAGCAGGTGAGGGACTATTGCCAAACACGTGGACTCGCATCCTGTAGTCAACAAGCTCAATCTGTGCATTGTTGTCTTTGTGCCAAACAAACCTGAGTACATCCCTGCAGTCCTCCCGCACCAAGAAGCAATAGAACATCTGCTGGATGTCAGCAGTTACTGCGATTGGATGCTTCCTGAATCTCATGAGCACACCCAACAGGCTATTGTTTAAGTTGGGCCCCGAGAGTAGTACGTTGTTGAGGGATGTACCTTCAAACTGTGCGCTCGAGTCGAATACCACTCTGATTTGTGACGGCTTTTGTGGATGGTACACTCCAAAATATGGTAAGTACCAATACTCTTTGCCCTCCTGAACTGGGGGTGCGAGCTCTGCATGTCCATTGTCCAACATTTTCTGCATAAATTCCATAAGATGAGCCTTCATCTCAGGGTTTTTCTTAAGAGTGCGTTCCAGTGAGCGGAGGCGGTTGATTGCATATTGGCGATTGTTGGGCAACAACGCCCTCGGCTGGCGAAATGGCAGTGGTGCAACCCAACTTCGTGTCTTGTCCTGAAAACACTCGTTGTCCATCATTTCAAGGAAAAGCAGGTCCTCTATTGACGGTGCAAGCTTGTTGTCGTTGTTGGTTTGGCAGAAAACACTGCTCCCCATTTTCTCACTTTGTGTGTTGCTTTTCACATTTGTGACGCTGTTAACTGACAGATGAGGGTCTACTTTGACAGCAAATTGATTTTCACATGGTGGGAAATGGGTGGGCCTCCCATTTGATAAGATGTGAGTCTTGAGAGTGGTAACTTGTGGAGGTTTATGAGTACTGCCCAAACATACATCTCCTACTATCACCCATCCCAAGTCCAACCTCTGAGCATACGGTGCATCGTGAGGGCCATTGATTTGACTGCGCACTTTATGAACTCTTAGAATGTCTCGTCCGAGGAGTAGCAGAATCTCGGCATTGCTGTCTAGGGCCGGTACCTTACAGGCGATGCCTTCAAGGTGACGATGACCATTTGCTGCAGTTGGAGTGGGAATTTCCTCTCTTTTGTTCGGTATCATGTTGCACTCAATTAACGTGGGTAGAGGTATAGCAAGAGCGCCATCCATGGACTCTATCATGTAGCCAGAGGCTCTTCTTCCAGCGGTAAGGCCCGTACCACTACATGTTTGGAGGGTGTAAGGTGCTACATTACCTTGGACCTTAAACATTTCAAAAAACTCAGAGCGTGCGAGCGAAACATTACTCTGGTCATCCAGCATGGCGTACATTCTTTTTCTCATACTGGAGTCACTGGCAGGATAAACGTTGACAAGGCATATTTTAGAGCATGACTTGCCAGCGAAGCCCTCTCCGCACACCTCTGTACAACTCGAAACAACTGTTTCCTCCTGTCCTTCTCGACTCTCCCCGCCGTGATCAACTGAAGGTTGGGGGGATGTGGGGGGATGAGGTGTGTCATAGTGCAAGGCTGTTGAGTGCCTATCACTGTTGCATTCTGAACACTTTATTACTGCATCACAGTTACGAGCTACATGCTTGTTGGACGAACAGCACTTAAAACATATTCTGTGTTGCTTTAATATGCTCTTGCGTTCCTCAAATGGCTTCCCTCTGAAGCTTCTGCAATCTTGTAAGGCATGTGGTTTATTATGTACAGGACAATGTTTGTCTGGTCCTTCATCAGGTGTGGTAGTAACATTAGTTTTGTGCACTGACACTGTTTTGCGATAGGTACTCTGACTCTCAACGTTCTTGTCCTTTTTAACTCCAGTGGTGACCAGCGTGTGTAGATTGAAACTTGGGTCATTGCGTGCCTTTGCTTGTGTTTCAATGAAATCTAGAAAGAATGCAAATGGGGGAAAAGTTACCTTATACTGCTGCTTGTAACGTGAACCCTCCATCATCCACTTGTCCTGTAGCACAAATGGAAGTTTATCCACAATTGGAGCAATCCCTCTTGCAGTGTCGAGGTATGAGAGACCATGCAAATATCCTTCATTTTTTGCAGAATTTATCTCCAACAGCAAATCACTCAGTTCTCTTAGTTTTCGGCTTTCTTTCGGCCCTATTTTGGGGAACTGGTCCAGCTTTGCGAATAGAGCGCCCTCCATAGCTTCTGGCGACCCATATTCTTGTTCTAATCTCTCCCATATAAGATCCACTGCTGCAATTGGTTTGCTTATATTTACCGCTTTAATGCGTTGTGCATGTTTGCTGGACTCTGGGCCAAGTGACTTTATCAGGAGATCAATTTCTTCTGTTGCTTTCAGATCAAGTGTACCAATTGCATTGAGAAAAGACGATTTCCAAGACAGATAGTTTTCTGGCCTGTCGTCAAACTTGCCGAGTTCTGTTGTTAATAACTGGCTTTTTACTAAATACTTTGCAAGCTCATTAGTGTCACTGGAACGATATCTTGCAGGGGAGTGATACTGAGAATGAGCAGCAGAGGGCAGTGTAAGCCCAGGAGAAACGTAACTTTTGCGTTGCTGGTGATTTGTTGAACGTGGCTGTTCTCCCTCTCTGACAAATGAATAGTTGGTGTGATCACGACCATCTTCTGGGGGTCTTGGGGTCTGGTAGTCCGTTGATGCTGTGAGCAGACCACCTTGTGACATGTGTGAATCTCCTGGTTGAACTAAATGTCCGCTGTCTTCCTGATTATTTCTAGATGAAACTTCAGCTTGCTCACTGGTTTGACTATGCCTTTGTACATATTCTTCTGTTCGCTCACGGGTGCTTTGCGTTTCTAGAGGTGGGAGTCCTGATCCTTTACTACCAGTAGTGTTAAAACTAGCGGCAGCAGACTCCAGAATTGCAGCTTCAACTGCTGCGGCTTCGGCCTCACTTTCCTTGGCCAACACATCAAGTTCTGCTTCTAATTTGGCCTTTTCCACCTTAAGCTCAAATTCTTTCTTTGCAAATAAAGCTTTCTTGTGCGCGGCCTCTGCTTTGGCACGTGCAGCGGCAGCTGCTAAAATTACACTTGAAGCAGAGGAGCGGCTTGATTTCCTTGAAGCTGAAGATTTCACTTCGATATCCATTTTTTCGTTGATGTGATGTACGTGTCTTTACACTACCTCGAGGATACTGCGTGTGCCGTGCTGGTCAGGATACAGCGTATGACGTGCAGCGTGAGGCAAGAAGTCCATCAATCGGTTTCCCTTTTCACTGTACTGGCCTCACAGAACCTTTCTGCTATCCAGGTAGTTAAACACCTCCACACAATAAGTCTCAGACGCCAGGATGGGTTTAGACCTTTTCTTTATATGGCAGGTGTGAAACTGTAGCAACAAATACAGAATAAACAAGTAAATAAAATATTCATGAGTCAATCATGTTATGCTAATCACTGCTTATTTGGGCAACAAACATGACGGAGCACTCAACAACGTAAAATAGTGCGCTTATTAACAGTTTCCAAAGGGTCAACTTTACATTAATTTACTCTTACTCAAATGCAAAATACTTACAGGGAATGCCTTTCACGGACCCAATACAAGACACAACTCAACAACAACTTCTTTACTCTTTCCATAAATCCTTACTCACGTGAGCAGGAAGCTCACAGTCTTCTTGTGCGGTGTCAGTCTCTCTCTTAAAGGGGCAGCGTCTTATTTAAAGCTAAGGTAATTACACCAAAACAAACATCTTACTGTCTAGCAACATGTTATTAATTACCAAAATAATAATAACAGAGACAAAACGCAAATAATAATAACAGGGACAAAACACCCTTTGAGTGTCGAACACCCATGACGCCTTGCGTAACCTCACCTGATTGTGAATTCAGACTTGCCGGTTCGTTGTCCGCGCTTACTTTTATCAAGACAATTATCTTGCCCGCGGTAATAGCAGTTTTTAGTTTTGTTCGGGGGTGAAAAGTTAGCCTTAGCTGCTCCTCGCCGTCACAGTCAATTTCTTTAGTTAATTGCCCAAATTTACCCACCTCCCAATGCACTTTTCGGGGAACCACTGAAATACAGAGCTTTGGATCTTCTGAAATTTTGTTTTCTCCCACAAGAGGCAAATGGTTGGGGATTCCCAAGAAAGGTTTTAGAGGGACAACTGCTTGATCTTGAAAATTTCTGCAGAGATAGTCCAACAGTGGAGCTAGCTTGGTTGCTGTCCAAATTTCCCTAAGTTGCAAATCCCAGTCAATACCAGGAAAATCTTTCTTAATACAATCAAGATTACAGAAATCTGTTATTTTCCACAATTTATGATTTATCAATAGCTCACTTTGCCACTGCTCTTTTCCGTTTTTGTCACGAAAGGTACGCTCAAGCCAGAAATGGGTTCTTATTCCCTGCACTTCGGGCTCGTCAATATCAGGAATATTTTATTTTGGCACACTTTCCTGTACGATTATGTTCTCCATCCACTATTAGTTCATATCACTCACCTTACTTTTATTTGTCCTACTTTCCTATTTCCTTTCTTTATTTATTCGTTTAATTGTTTTATTATTATTGCTATCGTTATTATTCTTATTATTATTGCCGACAACAAAAAGGCACTTTATTTATTTATTTATTTATTATTATTTTTTTATTTTTTTAAACCCACTCTCCTTCCTTTCTATCCCTCCCACTGCAGGCTTAACAATTTTATTTCTTATTTTTTCATGAAGTTTACAATGCAATCCACAGAATAATTCACAATGCGATTCACAAATCTTTCCAACACTATTTTCCACTATCTCACAATCCTTCCCTAATTACTTATTTAACATCAGCTTTTCGGAAAACCTTCCTTTGTCTTTCGCCAACCTGGCTAGCACACAGGCGTCAACCACTAACCTTCTAATGCCACTAGACAACACTACGCAATCTTCTTCCAGTTAACAACTTTTTCTTGATTATCCCTTCTGGACTCTTAAAAAACAACATTCAGTTATGCTTTTCCTGCTAGCAATCCACTTTTATCCACAAGTCCGCCGCCTGCCACACAATTTGCCTGTCACAGACCAAAAGACATTACAACCATCGTTCCTCTTGAACTAAGCTTATAGACAGAAACACAGTGATCTTAATGACCCAAAACCTTCCTGGCTGGGGACACTGCAATCACTTGGCTCAATACAATTTCTTTAGCCTACTCCGAGGCTCTTGAGCACACACGCACACAAAAAAATAAGGTCTTCCTTGACCTAGAAACCCACCCGAATTTTCACACACTTAGCACAATGCTTCTCGGCCTGCCCTGAGGCCGAAAAATAGGGTCACCTTAACCCAAGCAGGTGCTCAGTTACCAGTCAAATTCACATCACAATGAGTCCATCTCGGACTTACAACAACGTCCCCTTGGACGACCCTTCTTGGGATTTTAGAACAATACTACTGTGGCTCACCTTAGAGCAGAAGCCTAACCTTTAGGCTTTTACAACAAAAAATAATCCGTCCTGGATTTGCAGCTCACTTAGAGCAGAAGCCTAACCTTTAGGCTTTTACAACAACAAAAATAATCCGTCCTGGATTTGCAGCTCACTTAGAGCAAAAACCTAACCTTTAGGCTTTTACAACAAAAAATAATCCGTCCTGGATTTGCAGCTCACTTAGAGCAGAGACCTAACCTTTAGGCTTTTACAACAAAAAATAATCCGTCCTGGATTTGCAGCTCACTTAGAGCAGAAACCTAACCTTTAGGCTTTTACAACAAAAAATAATCCGTCCTGGATTTCCCCTTCTTGGGGCACACACAGCTGCAGCTCACCTTGAGCAAAAAACACTTTCTACTTAATACTTTGGCGGTTTTTCACACAACAAGACAAACATACAACATGCACGTGGTCAGGTTGACTTGGACTCCTACAATTTACTATTTACTTTTGACTAAATTCGAAATAGACCTGGGCATATGTCAGACAGCTAGACACGCCGTGATCAGGCAGTTAGTTTCCAGACTTCAATAATTGAGCAGAATAAAAGGTCTGCTTACCTTAATTTTTGTAGGCCTTGTCTGGAAGCAACGCACCGATTTGGCGTGACACGCTGTCCGTTTTTCCCCAGAACTTTGTCCAAATCCGGTTGTCACGGCAACAAAATGTCGGCTCTCTGGTCAGGCCGGAGCCGGAAGGCTGGCCGCAGCGTCACCTGTTCCAACACCTGTTGGCAGGCTGATGCACCAGGTCCCCTTTTGCGTTGTGAGTTGGAAGAAAATGTGAGTCAGAACAAAGAATAGGCGGGAATCCAAAGTCAAGCTGAACAAAAAGCGGCTTTATTGGCAAAAGCACACTGAGACCATTCAATTTGCGCAAATGGAAGAAATACGACAATTTCAGGAAATGCAACAGTTTATAAAGCTTCATCCATGGTACAACCTCTTTTCCTGATTGGCTATCAAACCTGCCTGCCCACTTCACGCTTAGATCTTATTGGCAAGGGAAAGCCTCGGCCAAACCCACTTACTATGAGATGCAGTTTACTGAATGCTAATAGTATCTGCTTTTGACCACTAGGGGGTAGTGCGAGCTTAGTTTTGTGACTTCTACTGGTATCCAATTGTTATAAAGTGGCCCGCAGATTAAACGTCTCCCCCCCATTCTTGAGACCAGAAGTAGTAACAGGTTTTTACTGGTATCAAAAGAACTTATTCGTACATAAAAAATAAGCGACCTATCATTTACATTGTATGATCTAATGATTTTGCTAAAACTAACCTTTTGCAGACACCAAAGTAATGAGACCCTTGTCCTAAGCATCAGGCTGTCATCTGACAGTTTGTAAAATAATGAGACCCTTGTTCTGAGCTTCTTCTATGACTGTCAACTGACAGTCATAAAGTAATTAAGATTCTTGCTCTGACCTTTTTTCGTCATGGTTGTGAACTTTTCAGGATATCACTTGTTCGTTAGCCCTTAAGCGTGAAGGAGCAGTTTTTCAACAGTTGACCACAGTGAACATGTGATTTCTGGTATTTTCAGCTGGCACCTTAGAGTTACAAAATTAAGTAAAATCATTAGTAACATAAATGATTAATTGGTAACAAATACATGATTCCCTTTGTGACAAGTCAGGATACACACTCGCATTTAATTTCCTTAAGCTATTTAAGCACAAGTAGCAATCATAAAGTTGTTTAGCATGAAAAGGATTTCGCTTGAACATTTGGCCTAGAATAGGTCAATAGTTCAAGAGACAGCACCAAAAATCAGATCCCACAGGACACCCAGCCACAAGGATTGTTTGTATTACCTTGAGCAATATACAAAAGGCCAGTCTCAGGATTTGGTTCGAAGTTGCCAACATCTACCACCTGCTCGTGGATACATTAAAGCAAAAGCTTTGCTACAAGAACATTTTGGAGACCCATTTAAAGTATCTTCTGCATACATGGAAAAGGTGCTGTCATGGCCTTTGATAAAAGGGGAAAATCTCAAGGAATTGCAGGCTTACAGTTTATTGCTACGTGAATGCTGTAACTCAATGGGAGATTCTGTGAGTGATTTAAATGTACCTACTAATATGCAAACTATTGTGAAAAAATTGCCCTATAAGTTGAGAGATAAGTGGAGAAGTACAGTTTGCACTTTGCAAGAAACGCATCATCGCAGAGTGACCTTTCATGACATTGTGGAATTCATTGAGAAGCAAGTTAGAATGGCAAGTAACCCACTTTTTGGAGACATACAAGATTCACCAGGAACTGGAAGAAGAGAGTTTAAAGCTGCAACATTTCGGACGACTACAAAACCTCGAGGAAGTAGTTTTGCCACTACAATAGCACCTGTACAAAGTAAATTGGACCCTGTAAATAAAAAAGAGAACTTTACTGTAAAGCCGTGTTTGTTTTGTGGAGCTGGACATTCTTTGGATAATTGCCTTCTATTGGACAAAAAGACACAAGAAGAAAAAATGTCTTTTTTGAAGGAAAACAGGATGTGCTTTGGTTGTTTTGGAATTGGGCACAGAAGTAAAGATTGCAAAAAACGTTTGACGTGCAGACTATGCAATCTAAAGCACCCTACATTGTTGCATATTCACAAAACAAAGCGAACAAGTTCAACACAGGTCAATGGTGGATTAGAAGATGGCAAGGAAGGTGCTGTGGTGTCAATCCAGTCCAGTGGCTTGACTGGGGCCGGTAATCAGGATTGTGCCTTGTCAATATTACCGGTGCAGGTGAAATCCAAAAAGGGGAACCGAACTTTGATAACTTATGCATTTTTGGATCCGGGAAGCACTGCTTCATTTTGTACTGAGCGTCTCATGAATCGACTTAATCTCACAGGACGAAAGCTTGGAATTCTTCTTAGAACAATGGGACAAGAGAAAGTTGTAAACAGCTTTCTGCTATCCGATTTGGAAGTGGCTGGTATGGACTCCAACAATTTTGTTGATTTACCGGAGATTTTCACACAAAGGGACATGCCTGTTCATCAAGGAAACATTCCAAGAACAGAAGATCTTCAACGTTGGCCACATTTGAGGCATATACAGATACCAGAGGTTGACGCAGAAGTGGACCTCCTTATTGGCACCAACACACCTCAAGCACTGGAGCCCTGGGAGGTTGTTCGTGCAGTAGACGGTGGCCCATATGCCATCAAGACCATCCTTGGCTGGACGGTGAATGGACCACTCAGAGGAGACTTCAAAATAAAGAATCAATGCTTACAGCCTGACATTACAGTAAATCACATCTCAGTGGCAAGATTGGACAAGCTTTGGCAAAAACAATTAAAGATTGATTTCCCTGAAAACTCATTTGACGAGAATGATGGATTGTCAAAAGAGGATGAGCAATTCATAAAGTCAGTCACGAACTCAATTAAGCTTGTTGATGGACATTATAGTATTGGTTTGGCGGTAAAACAAGGTTACCTTGAAATGCCAAACAATAAGACAGTTGCAGAACAGCGTGCATTGAGTCTCAAAAAACGCTTTCATAAAGATCCGTCTTTTCGCTGGGAATATGTGACATTTATGTCTGAAATGTTAAACAATGGATATGCAGAAAGAGTACTACCAGAACAGTTGACACGTTGTGATGGAAAAGTATGGTATATACCCCATCACGGTGTGTATCACCCTAAAAAAGGAAAGCGTGGTTTTTGACTGCGGTGCTACGTTCCAGGGGACGTCTTTGAACTCTCAACTCCTCCAAGGCCCAGATCTTACAAGCCAACTGATTGGTGTTCTTACAAGATTTCGCAAAGAACCAGTGGTGCTTGTGGCTGACATAGAGGCTATGTTTCATCAGGTTCGAGTACCAGCTGAAGACCGCGACCTGCTGAGATTCTTATGGTGGCCTGATGGAGATTGTGAACAGAAGCTGGTTGAGTACAGGATGGTGGCACATCTGTTTGGTGCCACATCGTCTCCAATCTGTGCCTGTTTTGCCCTTCGTCAGTGTGCTGAGGACAATCGGAATCATTTCACTCCCATGGCAATTAACACTCTCTTAAAACATTTTTATGTTGATGACTGTTTGGTATCAACTACATCTGAAGAGGAAGCTTTATCCCTTTACAAGGAACTAAGTGAATTGTGTGCCAAAGGTGGGTTTAAACTCATGAAGTGGATCAGTAACAGCCGTTCTGTCCTTGCTGCAATTTCCTTGGAGGAAAGAGCCAAAGAAGTGAAAGACTTGGATTTGGACAGTGATGTTTTACCTGTGGAGCAAGCTTTGGGTGTGCAGTGGTGCGTGCAGTCGGACACATTCAAATTCAAGATCACCTTGAAAGAACGTCCACTCACAAGAAGAGGTATCCTCTCTGTCATCAGTTCCATATATGATCCTCTTGGTTTTCTTGCACCTATTGTCCTGTCCCCCAAGAAAATCCTCCAAAATCTCTGCAGGAAACATCTGGGATGGGATGATTCATTAACCCCTTCTGTAGTCAAACAATGGATGACTTGGCTGAAAGACCTCCACAATCTAGAACATTGGCAGGTCAATAGATGTCTTAAACCAGTGGACTTCGATGATGTCATCTCTGCTCAACTTCACCATTTTGCTGATGCGAGTGAGGAAGGATTTGGGACAGTGACTTACGTGTTATTCCATAATATAAGCGGAAAGGCCTACTGTGCATTTGTGATGGGTAAGGCATGGGTGGCTCCTCTCAAAACAGTTACAATTCCTCGTATGGAGTTGACTGCTGCAGTGTTGGCTAGCAGGATGGACAAGCTCTGGAGAAAAGAGTTACAGATGGACTTAAAGGATTCAGTGTTTTGGACGGACAGCACTTCTGTTTTGAAATATATAAAGAATGAGACAGCAAGGTTCAAGACTTTTGTTGCAAACAGAGTTTCGGAAATACTTAAGTTGTCCAGTGTATGTCAGTGGAGATATGTGCATACTTCAATAAACCCTGCGGATTTAGCCTCCAGAGGAGCTACTGTCGAGACCTTTTTGAAAACTGGTGAATGGATTCGTGGTCCGGATTTTCTTTTGGAACCTGAAAGAAACTGGCCAAAGAACCCTGAAAGTGCGGAGGAGATTCTCATTGGTGACCCTGAGGTCAAACTTGTGGTAAATGCTGTACAAATGGAAGAAGCAAGTCCAATGGAGACGTTAATCAATTATTTTTCCTCTTGGCACTCTTTGTTGAGGTCTATTGGTTGGTTTCTCAAGTTCAAGAGTCTTCTGTTGTCCCTGGTGTCTCAAAGAAAGCAGTTGAGGAAGGCTTTTGCTAAGCTAAATTCTGATCAGTTGGAAAAGGAGATGAAGTTGCAGATGGAACGCTTCAAAGCTCAAGTGCCGAAAGAAGCTCTTACGGTGGAAGAACTAATTGCTGCTGAGAAAGCTGTGATCACGTATTGTCAAGGTACAACTTTTTACAAGGAATTCGCAAGCTTGGAAAAGGAACAATGTGTGAAGAGGACAAGTCATCTTTACAAGCTAAACCCAATCCTGGATGATGGTCTCATAAGGGTTGGAGGGCGGCTTCGTCGGGCAGATATGCCAATTGATGCAAAACACCCAGTTGTTTTGGCCAAAGACTCGCACATTTCCAGCTTAATTCTCAGACACGTACATCAAGAAACAGGACATGGTGGACGCAACAACATGCTTTCTCTCCTGCGTCAAAAATACTGGATTCCTGGCGCTTGTGCTGCTATTAGAAAAATATTGGCAAAATGTGTTACCTGTCGAAGATCATCTGCTCTCCCTGGACATCAGAAAATGGCTGACCTACCTCACGATAGAATAACACCAGATGAACCTCCATTTAGCTATGTTGGCTTGGACTGTTTTGGACCATTCGAAGTCAAGCGAGGACGTGCTGTTGTGAAAAGATATGGACTAATTTTTACGTGTTTGGCAATCCGAGCAATACACCTTGAAGTTCTATTCTCGTTGGACACAAATTCCTTCATCAATGGACTCAGAAGATTTATTGCCAGACGAGGCCAAGTAATGGAAATCCGTTCAGATAATGGTATGAACTTTGTTGGTGCTGAACGTGAATTACGAGAGGCCATGGATAAGTTGGACCACAACCGCATAAATGGTATGATGTTACAAAGGAGAATAAAATGGGTTTTTAATACTCCAGCAGCATCACACCATGGAGGTGCTTGGGAGAGATTGATCCGATCAGTTAGCAAAGTTCTAAATTCAGTTTTGAAAATACAATCCTTGGATGAAGAAGGCTTGATGACTGTGTTTTGCGAAGTAGAAGCCATTGTTAACAGCCGTCCAATTACAAAAGCATCGACTGATCCTAATGATTTGGAGGCGCTAACCCCTAACCATCTGTTGCTCCTCAAATCCCAGCCATCACTGGCACCTGGATTGTTTGACAAGAATGACATCTATACTCGTCGCCGCTGGAGGCAAGTACAATAGATGTCTGACCTGTTTTGGAGACGGTGGTTGAAAGAGTATCTCCCAGGATTGCAAGAGCGTCAGAAATGGAACAGTGCTCAGAGAAATTTTGTGCCTGGAGATATTGTTATGCTTGTAGATGGAATGGCACCACGTAATTCATGGATTACTGGACGTGTTTTGGACACAGTACCGGACGATAAAGGATTTGTGCGTTCAGTAAGGATTAAAACTAAGTCAAGTATTTTGGATCGTCCGATTACGAAGATCTGCCTTCTGCTGGGAGCGGATGAATAGTGAAGATCATGTGGATGTTGGATATGAACTTTGATTAACCATGACTATCCGAACTATTTACATGACATTATGGACTATTGAAGGTATGCTTAATTCACTTTGTACTTTTGAACATTGAATGGTCATTATGTCTCCTACAAGTTAATGGTGATGGGTAATAATTGTCACACAATAATTAGGGGCCGGAATGTAGGAGCCATATAGTACCTTTTGGTGATTTCTTCCTGTGTGGGTGTGGGTGTGGGTGTTTGTGTGTTTGTGTTCCACACGTTTTACTATCACGATGATTGACGGTGTCACAACTCACCAGTGGGAGTGGTCTGTCTTGGTATTAAGTGGACTCACCTGTGGTGTGGGTGGCAGTTATTGATCACTTGGTGGGGTGAGCTGGTGAAGAAACTTTTTGTTGACCGCATCAGAACGCATCAGAACGCATCAGAACGCAGCAAATAATCGACATTGGAATAAGCTCAAGAGTCAACTTGGAACCGTGGGTTACAATCGGGAGGACGTTGCTTCGAGCCAGTGGAGGAACGAGCAGTGCCGTCCATTGAAGGTACCTTGTTTGGCGAGATAAGTGCATGTTGGTGATTGTATTGAGCTATAAGAATATAGCGCGTCAGCAAGGTTTTAAACTCCCCATGTCTCAGCCTGCCGTGGAGTCATAAACAACCAGACGCCGCAATAACATTTAACTTATTTGTTATACATGTAGGAATAGAAGAATGTTGATTTGTTGTGACTGTATTGTATTGGTGTTAATGTTTTGTTATGTTTGTTTTTTTTGTGTTTCTGTAAAGCGCTTTGTGACAGCTCAGGCTGTTTGAAAGCGCTATATAAATGAATTAAAACGTGGTAAAGCCCTCCGTGAATCACTTTATTACTACAAAAGTGGAACCAAGCTCTATATCCTTCCTTCGTGGGTTGGTGGATAGTAGGGGTGTTAAAAAAAAAAAATCGATTCCGCGATATATCGCGATACTACATCGCGCGATTCTCGAATCGATTCAATGAAAAAAAATCGATTTTTTTTTTTTTTTTTTTTTTTAAGAGCTCAGAATTGTTCATTCGGTAGTCTTACCGATTCAACGTCTTATCATCATTGCCTTTTTTTTTTTTTTTTGTTTTTTTTTTTTGTGTGTGTGAATCGATTTTTAAACTTCCATTTTTAATGGAAAAATATTCAACAAAACGCCTGACTTCGGGTTAGGATTCACACCTTGAGCATGGAAGAATGTTGTATGAACGGAACATTAAGCCTTAATATTTTATTTTAATGCTGTTCAAACATGAAACAGATTACAACCTCTATAAGACTGAAATTTCAGATAAATAAATAATACATTTTCATATAAATCTTACACTCTACAAGCTTACTGATTAGTATTTTCTAAATTTGAATGAAAAAAAATCGCAACAATCGACTTATAAATTCGTATCGGGATTAATCGGTATTGAATCGAATTGTGACCTGTGAATCGTGATACGAATCGAATCGTCAGGTACTAGGCAATTCACACCCCTAGTGGATAGCATGCTGAGACAGCATCTATGAGGTCATCGGTACGATACCAGTCAGGTCACTTCAGTTCTTTATTTTATTTTTTTAAGTTAAAACTGAAATCTCTTGACAACAGCCATTTTCTATCATACCAGGAAATGTGTTACACTGACATGATTAAACACGTGTCCCAAATCAGCGCTGGCTTTCAGCATCAGGTGACACTTTAAATTACAAATACGCCAATTCGCTGAGATGCTCATGGGTCAGGGTGGCACTCGTGGATATGTGCATTGCAAACACAGCTATATGAATGGTTCGCTGGTTCAAACCACGAATGGAGCAAGTTTTTTTTTTCCTCTCCTTTTCGGTATAGTCATAATACAACAAGTGAACATTTATTTCGTTAAATGTCATTTGACAAACTACTTCTTCAAAATTAATCCATATTTTAATATTACACTCCCAAACACGTGTACGTTGCCGTTAGGTCAGATGTTTGAGCACTTGCTTAACACATTGGATACAGATACCGACATGTCTGTGATAGCTGAGTGGTTAAAGCAATGGATTGGCCCACCGGAGATCATGGTTTGATCCCTGCCTGGGAAATGTTTTAGCACAACTTTGATTTCATATAGTAGTCATTGTGTAATTCTTTAAAGTCGCTCTTTGTATTAATTTGACACAAAATATCTTCACATTCAAATCCACAAACGTTGAATACTTTGCATTTCACTCCCAAACACGTGTAGACGTTCTTTTTTTTTTTTTTTTTTTTTTTTTTTTTTTTTTTTTTTTTTTTTTAATACACAAGAGCAGAGGCGAAGCTTTAACAAGCAGCTTGACATAAAGAGATGGCTTCAAGCAATGGTAATTATTAGGTTCCATGTTTCTAAAACGGACAGCAGGTGGCAGCAGAGACTTAGACTTCCCTTTGGGATGGCTCCCTCTGGGAAATTTACATGTCCAGCAACAATAAGAACAGATAATAAAGTAAAAAATTATTCAATCAATCAATAAATAAGGTTATTACACCAGAGATTGAATTAGTAATAATAATAATAACTAGAGCTGCGAGCAGCTATAAAGGGCCCTCGCAGCCCGGGCCACGTTGGGGTACTTGCACGTTGGGGTACTCGCACATTGGGATACTGGCACATTAGGAGCAAAATTTCTTTGAACATGGCATGATAAACCTTTACATGTGAATTTTTTTTTGCCAAGTGTGATGTGTGTGTCAAGCTCAATGTGTTTTGGTGATTGTCAAGATCTGCAAAAATCAGCGTCCTTTTTTATTTTTAGGGAATGAGTATACCAACTGACTATCATACCAGGAAATGCGTTATACTGACATGCTCAAACACATGTGTCCCAAATCAGCGCTGATTGCTCATCAGGTGACACTTTAAATTATGTAATAATATGTAATTTACAGCCAATGTATCTTTCTTTATTCATTTAACATACGTTTTATTTAATGCATTCAATTTAATGTTCAATGACACGCTGGTTCAGCAAGACATCTCTCAATTACATTTCACACTTCAATGATGACAACGACTCTCCTGTGGGTGAGTGGATAGAGTGGCAGTGCAGTAGATCATTGAATAGTAAACAGGAGGCGAGGGTTCGATACCAGTGTCAGACTGGTTGAATTTAAACTTTTCTTTTCATTTATAATTCATTCATAATTTTTCATATGTAATTTACAACCAATGTATCTTTCTTTATTCATTTAACATACGTTTTATTTAATGCATTCAATTTAATGTTCAATGACACATTTGCTGGTTCAGCAAGACAACTCTAAATTACATTTCAAAAAACTTCAATGCAGGCAGTAAGTCTCCTTTGGGTCAGTGGGTAGAGTGGCTGTGCGGTAGCTCATTGCACAGTAAACAGGAGGCGAGGGGTTGAAACCAGCCTCAGACTACTTGAATTCCAACTTTTGTCTTTTCATTTATAATTCATCTACAATTGATAATTTCTAATTTGCACACAATTTATCTTTCATTGTAATTTGTTTACCACATATTTAATGCATTCTATTTAATGTTCAATGACACATTCACTGGTTACTAGTAATTAATAATTAATTACTATATAATTTTCACATTATTTATCTTTCTATTTCCTTCATTAGCATTCAGCTATTAGCATTTAGCTTAGCATTCAGCTATTAGCATTCAGCTTTCAGCATTCCCACGCAATTTCTCCAGAAATTGCTTAGTCTAGTTGTGGGATGCATATGTTGTTTCTAACCTTTATTATTATACTTATTGTGGGATGCTGAAATATGTTGTTTCTAACCTTTATTATTATTATTGTGGGATGCTGAAAGCATCCCACATATGTTGTTTCTAACCTTTATTATTGTGGGATGCTGAAAGCACATATGTTGTTTCTAACCTTTATTATTGTGGGATGCTGAAAGCATCCCACATATGTTGTTTCTAACCTTTATTATTATTATTATACTTAAACTTATTATTATAGCATTTTATTCTCAATACTTTTTGCAATCAAACTACTCCTACATTATACTTCCGATTTATTATTATTATTATACTTATTGTGGGATGCTGAAAGCATCCCACATATGTTGTTTCTAACCTTTATTATTATTATTATTATACTTAAACTTATTATTGTGGGATGCTGAAAGCATCCCACAATAATAAGTTTAAGGAATTTCTTCAGAAATTGCTTAGTCTAGTTGTGGGATGCTGAAAGCATCCCACATATGTTGTTTCTAACCTTTATTATTATTATACTTATACTTAAACTTATTATTATTATAGCATTTTATTCTCAACACTTTTTGCAATCAAACTACTCCTACATTATACTTCCGATTTACACCGTTCAAATTTCAACTTGCTGACAAAATTCACGCCTTTCGGGCTATTTATCGTTTGACTTCATATTACTTACAGTACTCGCATAATTTAATGTTAAAGATCCACTTTTCCCCATTCAGTTTTAATGGGACTGACACTGAATTTTTTCTAAGTCCCATTTTCCACGCCCACTTCCATACATACAACAGACCATCTTGACTTGCTTTCAGATATTGCTTCGTGGCGCAGTTGGGAGAGTGCATGTACAGTAAGCAGGAGGTCGCAGGTTCAAAGCCCACCGCCGACTGTACATTGCACATATGTCTGTGGCAATTACATAAACAGATATTAAGTATACCAACTGACTATCACACCAGGAAATGCGTTATACTGACATGATCAAACACATGTGTCCCAAATCAGCGCTGATGACTTTCAGCGTCAGGTGACACTTTGAACTACAAATACGCCAATTCGCTCTGCTGCTCACAGGTCCGGTGGCTCACTGGCTTAAGCGCTTGCATAGCAAAGACAGCCCTACGAATGGTTTGCTGGTTCAAACCTCGGATGGAGCAACTTTTGGACATGGACATACTTCTTTTTTTTTTTTAGTTAAAACTAAAACTTTCTTCTTTTCATTTATAATTCAACCATAATTTCTCATTTGTAATTTACAACCAATTTATCTTTCTTTATTTAACATACATTTTATTGCATGTTCAGACACATTCGCTGCTTCCATTTCACAACACTTCAGTGATGCCACCAAGTCTTCTGTGGGTCAGTGGATAGATTGGCAGTGCAGTAGCTCATTGAACAGTAAACAGGAGGTGAGGGTTCAAATTCAATCTCAGACTGGTTGAATTTAAACTTCAGTCTTTTCATTTATAATTCATTCATAATTTCTCATATGTAATTTACAGCCAATGTATCTTTCTTTATTAATTTAACATACGTTTTATTTAATGCATTCTGGTTCAGCAAGACATCTCTCAATTACATTTCACACTTCAATGATAACAATAGCATTCTGCTATTAGCAGTCAGCTTAGCATTCAGCTATTTGCGTCGGCTTTCAGCATCCCACGCAATTTCTTCAGAAATTGCTTAGTCTAGTACTTATTATAGCATTTTATTCTCAACACTTTTTGCAATCAAACTACTCCTACATTATACTTCCGATTTACACCGTTCAAATTTCAACTTGCTGACAAAATTCACGCCTTTCGGGGTATTTATCGTTTGACTTCATATTACTTACAGTACTCGCATAATTTAATGTTAACTCATTCACTGCCAGTCATTATAGAAAATTTTTACATTTCCAATACTCACGTGATATTCCATTCAATAATTATACATAAACCGAATCTACCAAATAACAGAATAGACTCCCTACTTTTTGTCCTGTCCCGTTCTTTTATAATTGACAGCAGAAAAATGTAGGTTTGCCAAAATACAGCCATTTCTCCCATGGACTCTGAAACTGTGTTTATTTCCTATAAAATGGGGCAATGATGTCATCTACCGGTGGTTGGGCATCAGTAAAGTTGTTTCCAAGTTTGATATTTACAGTGGAGCATGCTCAGATTCGCCCCCATTTAGCACCGCTCTAAAAAATACAATTGACAAGTATACTTGTCAAAGGCAGTGAATGTAAAGATCTACTTTTCCCCATTCAGTTTTAATGGGACTGACACTGAAGTCCCATTTTCCACGCCCACTTCCATACATACAACATACCATCTTGACTCGCTTTCTGATATTTCTCAGTGGCGCAGTTGGGAGAGTGCATGTACAGTAAGCAGGAGGTCGCAGGTTCAAAGCCCACCGCCGACTGTACATTGCACATATGTCCGTGGCAATTACATAAACGGATATTAAGTATACCAACTGACTATCATACCAGGAATTGCGTTATACTGACATGATCAAACACATGTGTCCCAAATTAACGCTGATGGCTTTCAGCGTCAGGTGACACTTTAAATTACAAATACGCCAATTCGCTCTGTTACTCACAGGTCCGGTGGCTCACGGAGTTAAGTGCTGGAGCCAGGTGAATAGCAAAGACAGCCCTACGAATGGTTTGCTGGTTCAAACCTCGGATGGAGCAACTTTTTTTTTTTTTTTTTCAGTTTAGTCATAATACAACAAGTTCCTTCATTAGCATTCTGCTATTAGCAGTCAGCTTAGCATTCAGCTATTAGCATTCGGCTTTCAGCATCCCACGCAATTTCTTCAGAAATTGCTTAGTCTAGTTATTATAGCATTTTATTCTCAACACTTTTTGCAATCAAACTACTCCTACATTATACTTCCGATTTACACCGTTCAAATTTCAACTTGCTGACAAAATTCACGCCTTTCGGGCTATTTATCGTTTGACTTCATATTACTTACAGTACTCGCATAATTTAATGTTAAAAATCTACTTTTCCCCATTCAGTTTTAATGGGACTGACACTGAATTTTTTCTAAGTCCCATTTTCCACGCCCACTTCCATACATACAACAGACCATATTGACTGGCTTTCTGATATTTCTCAGTGGCGCAGTTGGGAGAGTGCATGTACAGTAAGCAGGAGGTCGCAGGTTCAAAGCCCACCGCCGACTGTACATTGCACATATGTCCGTGGCAATTACATAAACGGATATTAAGTATATCAACTGACTATCATACCAGGAAATGCGTTATACTGGCATGATCAAACACGTGTCCCAAATTAGCGCTGATGGCTTTCATCAGGTGACACTTTAAAATACAAATACGCCAATTCGCTCTGATGTTCACAGGTCAGGTTAGCTCACGGGGTTAAGCTCTTGAGCCAGTTGCATAGTGAAGACGGTCCTACGTGTGGTTCACTGGTTCAAATCCCCGATGGAGCAACTTTTTTTTTTTTCTTCTCAGTTTCGTCATAATACAACAAGTTGACATCTATTTCGTTAAATGTCATTTGACAAACCATTTCTTCTAAATTAATCCATATTGCATAATGCATTCTATAATTTCATTGAAGTGATTGAACACGTGGCCCCCATTATTCAGCATCATATGTCACTTTTCAATATAGATACACTGTAAGACATACTTCTTTTTATTTTTTAGTTAAAGCTAAAACTTTCGTCTTTTCATTTATAATTCATCCATAATTTCAATTTATCTTTCTTTATTCATTTAACATACATTTTTTTGAACGTTCGTTCAATGACACATTCGCTGCTTCCATTTCACAACACTTCAACGATGCTACCAAGTCTTCTGTGGGTCAGTGGATAGATTGGCAGTGCAGTAGCTCATTGAACAGTAAACAGGAGGTGAGGGTTTGATACCAGTCTCAGACTGGTTGAATTTAAACTTCAGTCTTTTCATTTATAATTCATTCATAATTTCTCATATGTAATTTACAGCCAATGTATGTATATTTTATTTAATGCATTCTGGTTCAGCAAGACATCTCTCAATTACATTTCACACTTCAATGATAACAATAGCATTCTGCTATTAGCAGTCAGCTTAGCATTCAGCTATAAGCATTCGGCTTTCAGCATCCCACGCAATTTCTTCAGAAATTGCTTAGTCTAGTTATCATAGCATTTAATTCTCCTCACTTTTTTGCTGTCAAACTACTCCCACATAATACTTGCGATTTACACCGTTCAAATTTCAACTTGCTGAGAAAATTCACGCCTTTCGGGGTATATATCGCCTGACTCCATATTACTTACAGTACTCGCATAATTTAATGTTAAATATGAACTTTTCCCCTTTCATTTTCAATGGGACTGACACTGAATTTTTTTCTAAGTCCCACTTTCCACGCCCACTTCCATACATACAACAGACCATCTTGACCGGCTTTCTGATCCTGCTCAGTGGCGCAGTTGGGAGAGTGCATGTACAGTAAGCAGGAGGTCACAGATTCAAAGCCCACCGCTGACTGTACATTGCAAATGTGTCCGTGGGAATTATGTAAACAGATATTGAGTATACCAACTGACTATCATATCAGGAAATCCGTTATAGTGAAATTATTAAACACGTGTCCCCCAATTAGCATTCATCCTTCAGCATAAGATGACACTTTGAAAGACAAATACACCAATTTGCTCTGATTTGCACCAAGCCCCATTACCTCACCTGGTAAGTAACTTGACTACGGTTGCGTTTTAAGAAACAAGTCCAAGTTCGAAGCTCGGTGGGGATTTATTTTTTTTGTCACCCCCAACTTGTCACCCCCAATTGTTTTACATAAAACAATTAATGTACTAAACCTCAGTGCATCCATCAATTATGTAAACTATGTAAATTGTTTAAAAAAAAAAAAAAAAAAAAAAAAAAAAAAAAAAAGTGGAAGTTTAAATAAAATAACAAAAATAATGTGACAGATTTTTTTGGCAGCTGTGGTGGTCGAGTGGTTAAGTTCTTTGTCCAATAATCAGGAGGTTGTGGGTTCAAATCCCACCTCTAACTGTGTATAATTCTTTTTTTTTTTTTTAGTTAAAACTAAAACTTTTGTCTTTTCATTTATAATTCATCCAATAATTTCTCATTTGTAATTTACAACCAATTTAGAAAGAAAAGAAAACAAAAGTAGGTTACATTGACAATGTTAAAACCTTATACAGCAAACTTAAAAAAAAAAAATAGCGTATGGAAGTTTAAAATAAAAATAATAAGGGAAAAAAAACAATACTATATATTGTCACAAGCACCTGCATGTCCATGATGGCTAAATGGTTGAAGCAATGGATTGGCCCGTGGGAGATCATGGTTCGATCCCTCCTTGGGAAACATTTTAGCACAACTTTGATTTCACATAGTAGTCATTGTATAATTCTTTATAGTTGCACTTTGTAACAATTTGACACAAAATATCTTCACAATAGTGTTTTTATTTGACCATTTAGTTTTAAATAAGCAATTAACATTCAAACCCAAAAACGTTGAATACTTTGCATTTCACTCCCAAACACGTGTACGTTTTTTTTTTTTTTTTTGTTTGTTTTACACAAGAGCAGAGAGAAAGCTTTTACAAGCAGCTTAACAGAAAGTGGTGGCTTCAAACAATGGTAGATATTAGGTTCCATGTTTCAAAAACGGCCAGCAGATGGCAGCAGAGTATGAGCAATCAGCCATGTTGCAGACAATTATTTTTGCCAGTGTCCATTCAGTGTTCAGAATCAGATGTCACTTTTAAATATGACTACACCATAAGCCACGACTTTTAGCCCGACAAGTTAGGTCATCGATATTATTGATACCTCGACAGTATCGATACCGGATCGATACTGGCACTAAAATATCGATCTAATTAGTTTAGTTTCAGTTTGGCTCAACTTTGTAGTAGATTGCATGAACACATACAGTATTGTACTCAAAAAATATTCTTTTGTTTGTTTTGTTTTATATTTGTTGTTGTTCACTACAATTACATAAAATGTCACAATCATTTAACTACAAGTTACTACTTAATAATTACTAGTAATACTACTACTGTTTCTACGACTACTACTACTACTCCTATTATTACTAGTAATTAATAGATAATTACTTTGTAATTTTCACAGTTTCTTTGTTTCCCTCATTAGCATTCAGCTATTAGCATTCGGCGTAGCATTCATCTATTAGCATTCAGCTTTCAGCATTCCCACGCGATTTCTCCAGAAATTGCTTAGTCTAGTTCTGAAAAAAATCAGTATTGGCAAAAATCGGCATCAGCAGGTCAGACCTTTTAAAGATTGGGGATCGGTGATTGTCCGGAAAATTGTGATCGGTGCACTTCTAATTAAAATCAATCTACTTTCAATCACATTTCAAATCATCCCCAAAGGCTCATGCATTAAATGAATTACCAAAGACTAAAAGGAAGGACATTTTTGCTATCATTATAGTTACTTTTGTAAACCTAAAATGTAGTTTGTTAGTTTTCGTTTTTTTGTTTTTTTTTTAACAAAAGCAGTTTCGTTGTTATTTTGTTTCGTTAACGAAATTGTTTTTATTTGTTTTTATTTTTTTTTAATTTTAGTTTTATAATAACGTTAATTGTCTCACACACGTCACGTTTTCAATATGTCAATTTGTTTTTGCTGACAAGCATTTTCGGGCCACTTGGCAGGTACCACCAATCAGGGTCAAGAGGAACTGGTCTGACTCAAAGGTAAGTGCTTCAGTCAACCAGGTGGTGGCACTAGCATATACAAAAAAAAAACTATGATTCATATGCATGTCAACTAATCTGAATATGATGAGGGTTGAAATGTTAAAGTTTGCCATCAGTATTTATTGACGACATTATAGAGAAGGAACTCGGACGTTGGAGGTGGAAAGCGGCGACATGTTGAGATGGCACAAAGTGCAGGAGAGGGACCTGGGCCTGATGATGATGACGACGACGACGATGATGATGATGATGATGATGATGAGGAGGAGGAGGACTGGAGTGGCGACTGGGAGACACGGGAGGAAGACGTGGAGCGGGAGGAAGAGGAGGAGGCCGAGGTGGAGAGGATGGGCGAGGAAGAAGGCGGCCGGCCTTACCCGTACCACCCGGACTATTTTCTCCTCAAGGTATCTGCCCGCCGCACATGCTATACCGTATGTTCAAAAATAACCATCTCATTTGTTGATTTACATGTCTTGCATCATAAAGGGACAGCCAGGTGAGGACGGAGTGCAAGGCCCAAAGGTAAATCAACACCGTTTGGCTGTTTCAAACCAGAACCCAATAATGATTCATGATCAATGTGAAGTCAAACCTAATTCATTTCCACATCTGCTGTGTTAGAACAAAACTGAAAAAGTCATTATTTGCAGGGATGTAACATATAATACGGTGATATTGTGATATTAAAAGTGCCGCAATATATCGCCGTCATCATGTCACAGATATATTAAAAGTAGCACATCTGTTCAAAAAGTCAGGTTGATTTCCAATTGTGCAGTTCTAGCACCCTCTGGTGGCTATGTTTTTAGTGCAGTTTAATTTTCACAAGGCACGTTTTGGCCCTTGTGTTTCAAATCCACGCTATTGGTCAGATAAAGGGAAATCGTGAATCGAGTCAATATGTGCTTGAATTAGCAAGTGCCTCAGTATATATATTATATTTAGATTTTTTTCTATATATGTATAATATTTTATCATATTTTTCATTGCTGTATTGTAAGGAAAGTTTTTATTTATTTATTTTTTTAGAATATTGTGAACTTTTTTGTATCGCCAACCTCTCCACAATATCGCGATAATTATCGTATTGTGACCATATCGTGATATCGTATCATGATGTTTGGATATCATTGCATCCCTAATTATTTCTTGATTATGTCAAATCTTTGTTCTCTCTATGCTGAGTGGAGCTCTCGTCGATGGTGGTGGTCTAATGAATCGGTTGAGCACGATGCGTACAATTACGTTTACATTGCAGCACGATTTGGATCAGCTCTGAATTGCATCCATCCATCCATTTTCTTGACCGCTTATTCCTCACAAGGGTCGCGGGGGGTGTTGGAGCCTATCTCAGCTGGCTTTGGCCAGTAGGCGGACACCCTGGACTGGTTGCCAGCCAATTACAGATACATGCACATAATACATATTTTGTTTTTTAGCACTATGAAAACATTCTCAGCATTTTTTGATATATATAATTTTTTTATATATGTAGCATATTTTTTTTTAACAAATCAATACCTGCGCTCAGTACGCTCATGGCGTGTGTTTTTTTGTGTTTTTTTTATTGTTTTTTTTATTGTTTTTTTTATATATATAAATAATTATCCCATTTAAAGTGTTGAAAATAGCTTGAGAGCAACTTTACTGAGACGTGTGTTATAACTCCGCCTCCTCACTCCGCGGGAGCCGTGCTAGCACGATGTCACTTCAACATTGAAAGTCTGGATATTTGCATGTTCAAATACTTCATTTTAGTAGACCGTAGTGCTTTGGTGCAGAAGGAACTCATTCGCTTGCTCATTACACTGTCTGGTCAGCTCTTTTCTTTTTTCTTTTTTTTTTTTTTTAATTGCATCACTTATGTCTCTTATTTCTTCTGAAATGAAGTTTGGGAAGACTATTGTGGAAGTGTCCCCTTAAACGTAAAGCGTCTCGCCCACGTTCTCCACGTTGCATCAGAGCTGGCTGGCTGGCGTCCCGTCCCGTCCGGCCTTCCCGCTCTTTTGATGCCGACGAGATTAAAAAGAAACGCGCGCGCGCATGAATAATTCCCCTTGTTGCGCAACGCTGACAAGTGCGTTGGTTTCTTTCCCCTCCCGTTGCTCACTTTTTAACGACGCCACGGTGCTCTCTTGTCTTCTTGATGTCTGCAGGGGGACGTCGGCGAGAAGGGACAAAAGGTGCACCAAATATATACGCTCATATGGATTTATTATGATTTATTATTGGACTCTGAAGATTATGATTGAAGTCATGTGTTCAGGGAGAGCCGGGTATCGGCCATCGAGGGCCCGAGGGCCAAGCCGGTCAGCCCGGCAACAAGGTGACACACCTTTTTTTTTTTTTTTTCCGTTCCAAAAAAAACAAAATCAATCAACTTTGATTGATTTTGCATCGAGCTGCCATTTTAATTTGAGGGGATTGAATTGGATGAGTGACTCACTGAAAGCATTGCGTGTGATCTTAACGCGTAATTGGAAAGCAATTCTTTCAAAGTTTTTGGCAGCTGAATCACGACCGGGGATATGAAAATGAGCGTTTGTTTACTTCCAGAAAGTGTAAATGAAGAAAAGGTCGTCAATCAAATGCCTTTGTTGCTTTCATTCTAAAACAATTGGAATAAACGCAACTGTGACTCATCAACGCAGGGTGAACCGGGAGAGGCGGGGCCGCCGGGGGCCCAGGGGATCCAAGGCATCGGCGGGAGCGCGGGCATCCAGGGGCCCCCAGGCATCAAGGGCCCCCCGGGAGACCCTGGAGGTCCTGGCCGAGAGGTACGCCCGTTGTCTCACCTCGCTGCTTTCACACACAAACACGTCACTCACTCACTGTTCATTTTAATTTTATTTATCGGGTTTTAACTAAAATTCATGAAAGTCATCTGATTGTATTTTAATTTTAAACCAATTTTAGTCGACGGAAAAAAAATAGCAATTTTTAGTCGACTAATTTGACAGTTGAGTTGATATTTTCGTTCAGCATACAGTTCAAATTTTATACAGAAAATGAAAACACAACTATTTGGAACTTAGACTTAGACTTGACTTTATTGATCCCTTTGGGGTGGCTCCCTCTGGGAAATTTACATGTCCAGCAGCAATGAGAACAGATACTAAAATAAAAAATAAATAAAAATTCAATCAATCAATAAATAAGGTTATTACACCAGAGATTGAATTAATCAGAAGAAGAAGAAGAAGAAGAAAAATAAAATAAAAAATAAAAATTCAATCAATCAATAAATAAGGTTATTACACCGGAGATTGAATTAAATAAATTAAAGTACCATATTTGTGAAGTGAAGTGCACGCTACACCCTCCTCCCCCCCAGTGAGGAGTTGTAGAGTACAATTGTTATGTATCGACTCGATAAAAAGTGGATCCCGGAAGCGCAGACTCAGATGAGGAAAATACAAATTCGATTTATTTACAAGCTCGACTCCGAACAAAAAGGCTTGCTCGCAGGCAAGAATATTCAAGTAACGAAAAACACTTGCAAAAGGCAAGGAGCACTAAAGTAACGAAAAACACTGCAAAAGGCAGGGACCCGAATAGTAAACACAAAACGCTTGCAAAAGGCAAGGACAACACGCACAATAACACGGAATAAATCAAACAAGATAAAACAACAAAAGGCGACGTGGCTACTCACGCGTAAGTAACAGAACCAAAACAAGGACTATAGCAGATCAGAATATTGTCAAATGATGACGCAGAGAACACTTGGACACGATGGTGAGCAAGTAATAATCCGACATCTTCTGGCTGCTCCTTGGAGTCCTTTTAAAGTCATGATTACTGACAAGTTGCAGGTGCGGTGATGGGGAACGCCCCCCTCATCACTGGCACTGCAAAACACAACAGGGCTGAGATCCGAACCATGACAACAATGGCACGGTGGACAAAGGAGTTCCTTAGTCTGTTGGTCCGGCACTTGGGGAGCATCAGCTTTCCACTGAACAGGCTCCTCTGACTGCTTATGACAGTGTGCAGAGGGTGGCTGGTAGTTTAACATGCAAGCAAGGTTATTTAAGTTCACTAAAACTAACGGAAAAAAAAAATCCAAAAACAATTTTGCTATCCATCCATTCATCCATTCCCTTGGCCGCTTATTCCTCACAAGAGCCTATCTCAGCTGGCTTTGGGCAGTAGGCAGGGTACACCCTGGACTGGTTGCCAGTCAATCGTACACAGAGACAAACAACCATCCACACTCACAAGCTCACCTAGGGACAATTCGGAGCACTCAATTAACCTGTCATGCATGTCTTTGGAATGTGGGAGGAGACCGGAGTACCCGGAGAAGACCCACGCAGGCACGGGGAGAACATGCAAACTCCACCCAGGAAGGCTGGACTCGAACCCGAGTCCTCAGTACTGGGAGGCGGACGTGCTAACCAGTCATCCACCGTGCCGCCACAATTTTGCTAATGAAATCAAATAAAAATGAAAATGCTTTTTAAAAATGAAAACTAACTGAAACTACATTTTATGTTAAAAAAGTAACTAACTATAATGATTCCAAAAATGTCGTTTGTTTTCGTCTTTGGTAATTAATTGAATGCATGAGCCTTTGGAATGATTTTAAATGTGATTTTTAAATCGATTTATTTTAATATGAATCGGAATAAGGATGTTTGAAAGTGTGTCACACAGAAATGACGTCATCTGGCAGCAGCCAATAGAAAAGCACCAAAAGATTATGTCGTTTCCATGCTGTTTTTTAAATATTGCTCACAAGTAATACACATTTTTAAAAAAAACTAAAACTAATACTAAATGAACTAAAACGAAGCATTTATTAAGAGTAACTAAAACTAAAAAAAACTAACATAAAACCACCCTGAAAAGTAATTAAAACTAACTCAGTTTTTAAAAAACAAAACTCAAAACGAAATCAAAACGAGCTCAATTGAAAAATTCCAAAACTATCATAACCCTGCACGCAAAACGGTGTCTTTTATTAATTGTTTCAATGAAACATGTTGAACTGACTATCATGTAACTTTGTTTTTACCTAAAGTATTATAATTATTATTATTATTATTATTGTTATTATTATTATTATTATTATTATTATTATTATTATTATTATTATTATTATTATTATTATTATTATTATCTGGTGTAATAACCTTATTTATTGATTGATTGAATTATTTTTTATTTTATTATCTGTTCTTATTGCTGCTGGACATGTAAATTTCCCAGAGGGAGCCATCCCAAAGGGATCAATAAAGTCAAGTCTAAGTCTAAGTCTAAATAAATCCAATGTAATTAATGAATGAAATGACATTAAAAATGACATGAAATAAAGTGCAGTGAAGAGTTTGTGAGTGGTTCTTTTCTCCAACCTGTGTTTGATTCCTTCTGATTGGATCGTGTGAATTTCCATCACTGTGTTGTTTTCATTTTCCTTTTAGTCATTGACGAAACTGTCAGTTATCGTTTTCGTCTCAATCAATGGCTTCTATTTGAGTTTTTGTTTCATTTTCATCAAATTTGCACTGATAATTGTTTGTTTGTTTGTTTGTTTGTTTGTTTGTTTGTTTGTTTGTTTGTTTGCTGTATGTTGACTGACGCAGGGCGAGCGCGGGAAACGTGGGAAAAATGGAACGCCTGGCGGTGCAGGACCTCCAGGATCAGCGGGACCTGATGTGAGCATAACGTGTCGTATTTATGTTTTTCTTTTTCTTTTTTTCTTCTTTTTTTTTTTTCTTTTTTTTTTTTTTTTATGATGTTGAAATGTTGGTTGTTCGGCATGGAAGCTCTGTTGCTTTTTATACAAAAAATAAATTGAAGTGACATTTTTCATCTACTTGAAAGCAAAATGTGATTTCCTGCATGCAAAATTGTTCTGACATTAGTCTTTTCCGATGCAGGGATATCCTGGCCTACCTGGAGTGAAAGGAGCAAAGGTAAATATGATTTCAAAAAATAACAGTAAGAATTGAAGAAATGTTGCTGTTATTTGTAGGGTGAAAGTATTCCAGGAGAGGCGGGGCCTCTGGGTTTCACAGGTTTCCCTGGCAAAAAGGTGCGATGTCTTCCTTATTTTATTTTTATTTTTTCAACTCACTGTTGGTGAAAAGGCCTCACCTGGATTTTGTTTCAGGGTGAGCGAGGGGCGCCAGGTGTGAAAGGAGCTCCAGGACTTGTAGTGAGCACTTTGACTTGCATTTGATTTGCTTCGTTGCCACCCATGTCGACTTTTTTTTTAACTCATCTACTTGCTGCTTGTTTTTTTTTTTTTTTTAGGGCTCCAAAGGTTTACACGGTTTCAAAGGTGTCAAGGTAAACAACGTCCTTTTCCACAAATAACAAACTTGCCATTGGCGTCGTGATGTTTTGTTTTGGTATTTGTTTTTCTTTTATGTGTAACTACAGGGTGAACGTGGGTTGCAAGGAATCAGAGGAGAACGGGTATGTTCATTTTTTTTTTTATCACATAATAGGGGTGTGAATTGCCTCGTATCTGGCAATTCGACCCGTATCACGATTCAAGTTGATACTGATTAATCCCGATAGAAATCTGTCAGTCGATTATTGTGATTTTTTTTAACTCAAATTTAGAAAATACTAATCAGTAAACCTGTACACTGTACGATTTGTATGATAATGTATTGAACTGAAACTTCAACACTGTATTTAACAAACAATTGCACAAACAATTTCATTTTTGAAAAGCATTCAAATCAAATATTAAGGCTTAAAGGGATACTTGACTCATTGAACAATTTTCAGCAGTTAAAAAGTTCATGTTTTGTCTATAATTAATGTGGTAGCTTCATTATTTTTCATGTACAATGAATACCTTTAAAAAGTAATTTTCTACTTGCTGTTGACTGATTATGACATCACCTGTGCTAACGACCCATCATGGCTCAGTTTACTGACCAAACTCAGAAAACAGGTGAGCCATGATTCGTCGTTACCTCCTTCCTCAGCACAGGTGATGTCATCATCATCAGTCGACAACAAGTAGAAAATGACTTTTTAAAGGTATTCTATGTACATGAAAAATAATGAAGTTATCAAATTCATTCTGAACAAAATATGAACTTTTTACTGCTGAAAATTGCTTCATGAGTCAAGTATCCCTTTAAAATGTGAACGCTAACCCTTAAGTAAGACTCTTTTTTTGTTTTTGTTTTTTCGTTGAATCTTTCCATCAAAAACGGATGTTTAAATATCTAATGGACCGCATATTGAATTGATCCGAGATTTACGTACTGTAATATATTGACAAATTTAATTTCCATAACAGCCCTAGTGTCTAATAATAATGGTCATTGTTTCCTTCTACCCTTTAGGGGAGCGCGCTTGACATTCACGGCCCTCGTGGCTTGAAAGGCGCCAAAGGCAAATCGGTGAGAGCCTTCTACCGCGTGCAGGCTTTCTGAGTGCACCCTTGACACGTCCTTGATTGGGTGTGTTGCAGGGTGAGCCAGGTTCCCCGGGCTTTGACGGCGATAAAGGAGAGAAGGGCGAGGATGGGCCACCCGGAGTTAAGGCATGAGCAAAACGTTTCTCTCCTACAGCCTAAGATGAGTACTTGCCTTTTTTAAAAATTGTTGTTGTTTCCAGGGCTTGAAGGGTGACACTGGTACCAAAGGCGCTTTGGGACGCTTTGGCGCTCGAGGACCAGGTGGTCAGAAGGTTTGTAAACCCTCCTGCTAGGTTTACCTGTTTATGACATTTATTAAACATAACAAAAAGGAGAGAAGACACTCAGTTCAAAGTTTGCGAGTTTGCCGATACAATTCACTACTGCAAAAAAAAAAAAAATCCCCTCCTCACCCTCTCCTTTTATTTGGTTTCCCTGCCCCTATTTCCATAGGAGTTCCAACCTTAATAATAATTGTGACATCACAAAGTTGAAAAAAGCAAACATGGCGAAGATGCATTAGCCTTTATGCTGCTGACAAATATTGAAAGAGTCAAACAATTTGTGTGCAGGGAGATCCAGGAGAACCAGGAGATCTCGGCGTCATGGTAAAAAAAAAAAACAAAAACAAAAAAAAACATCCAAAATGTCTCTACACCAGCCGGTTGAGGTGTCAGGAATATGTGTGATGTCATTTTTCAAGGGACGCCCCGGAAATGATGGCATGAATGGCACCAAAGGGGACAAAGGAGACACGGGACTGCAAGGCCAGAAGGGTCATCAGGTACACGACCCACAAGTATGTCGGTTACAATTAGTGTTCATTTTGTCTGCCATTTTGAAATTTAGTCCAATTTGTCACGCTTGTTCGTTTTTAATCATTGTTAGTCAACCTCATCCCAATTTTATTTAGTCTAATTTTAGTCAACTATAAATCTAAAATTGTCTTTATTTTAGTCCAAGAAAACATAATTTTATTTGTCAACAAAAACTGGCAACGTTTTAGTCTAGTTTTAGTCAGAACAATTTTACCCTTGCATATATATTTATTTTTTTTGTTAACCGATTATATTGAACCCAGTGGCGTTCCGTAAGCTATTAGGCGGTGCTTGCCTGACCTCTTCAAAATAAAATCCTTGAGAATATTTCTGTCAGTGTCCTCTAAAATACAATACCGTGGCTCTACTGTTTTGGTCTTAAATTCCTGTATATTTTGTCCTGTTTTCCTCACGGGGTGCGGAGAAGTCGACAGTTTGTTTCGCGCAGACACAATGAGAAATCAAGTGTGTTAGTTCCGTGAACATTGTTTCTGGTACGTGTGGCTTTTGCATGGCAAAAAGGCTGTCGGTCACGCAGCCTATCTGACAACATGCATGCGAAAAATTGGCTTACTTGGCTTGTTCTGTGGTCAACAGTCGTTGTTCAGTTCAAGTTCATTACCGAATCCCAATGAGTGTCCTTTTCCCGGAGAACTTTTGAGGAAAGGAAGTGTAAGAACTAAGTGGGGTTGCCATTTACGTTGAGCAATATGATGCCTGATTGTTTGTGAACGCAACACAGGTCTCACTGGAGGGAGGGAGGTGAGGAGGCGTTTTTTTTTTTTTACTTTTTTTCCTGCTAGCATCGAGAGCTGTTGTACTGTGCTGGTTATATTGTAACTAGCACTGGCTAGCAGTCAGTGGCTTTGCGTCCCGGAGATAGAAGGCCGTGCCCCGCGTCCTCCTGCGCGCTCCAGGAATGGTCCAGCGAAAATATCATTTAAAGTGGTCATCCTACTGGAGTAATCATCACGAAAACGGGGACGAATTTCGTTCCTCACTTTCAAGAAAGGACATACGAGAAACATCTGTGGCTAGGTGGCTGTCCAAATAGGTCAGTTGTAGCGAGTAGTGACGGGAGTCGGAGGCGGAGTGTTGAAGTCCGGAGCCAAAGACTGGCGTTTTATTGACATCAGCTTCTCAGTGTTAACAGCAACAACTCACTCTGCGCGAGGCTCACAGACCTACCAACATTTTGTTCTTTTACCCTTTCATCCTTTCATCCCATCCAACTCCTCCTTCGTCCCAACGTTCCGTGGGTGAATTATGTTCTCATCACCACACAAGCCCCCCCAGAATTCACCCATAATCAAACTCCGGATGACAGGGCGGCAAAACTGCCCGACCCCTGCGGGTAAAGTACCCAGGGAGCGCGGGCGGGAGGGGCACAGCAGAAACATCAGAACAGTCCCGCGCACCAACTGGCGGGGATGCAGGAACAACTGGAAGGGACCCCGCACGGTCTCCCAGGTGCAGCCTAGGGGGGCGGCCGCGGCGGGGGGTGCGGGGCAAGTCCAAGGGTCCGGCCAGGTCAACATGAGCCGGCTTAAGCCTGTCAACAGAAACAGTTTCGGAACGGCCCCCAACATCCACGACCATAGTCTTTGCACCATGCTGCAGGACCCTAAATGGCCCGTCGTAGGGGGGACACAAGGGACCATGGTGTGCATCGTGTCGGATGAAAACAAACTCGGCAGACTGCAAGTTGGGGGGCACCCGGGACACAGGGGTGCCATGTTGCGACGTGGGCACGGGCTGGAACGCACCAGCAGCATCCACCGGCGGCCCAGGCCTGGGTGCGGGCCAAGGCGTCGAGGCGTCCGGAATGAAATCTCCTGGCACTCTTAGCACCTGTCCATAGACCAACTCAGGTGCAGTACGAAGGCCCAGCATGATCCAGGGTAGCTTGTCGACCCAATTACCGTGAGAAAGTCCAGCGCGCAAAGCGGCTTTCATCGAACGATGGAACCGTTCACACAGCCCGTTAGCCTGAGGGTGATAAGCGGAGGTGCGGTGTAGCTTGACCCCGAGGCTCTCAGCAACAGAATTCCAAACCTCTGACGTGAACTGCGCACCCCTGTCGGACGAGAGGTCCGCCGGCGGTCCAAACCGAGCGACCCAGGTCCCGATAAACGCCCGGGCCACGTCATTGGTCGATATGGAGGTGAGGGGAACGGCCTCCGGCCAGCGGGTCGTCCTGTCCACCATCGTCAGGAGGTAGGTGAAGCCATGGGAAGGAGGAAGCGGACCTACGATGTCGAGTTTGACATGGTCAAACTTCCTCGCAGGGACAACAAAAGTCTCCAAAGGCGCCTTGGTGTGACGGTGGACCTTGGCTCGCTGACAAGCCACGCATGAATCGACCCAGGCCCGTACATCTTTCTTCAACCCAGACCAGACGAACTTCTGAGCCACCAACCTCGCCGATGCCTTCCTGCCGGGGTGTGAGAGACCGTGCACCATGTCGAGACAGCCCTCTGCCAACCAGAGGGCACCAGCGATCTAGGCCAGCCCATGGAGACGTCGCACCACAGCTCGACCCCGGAGTCGTCGACCGCCACCCTTTCAACTTGCAACCCGGTGTCGGAGCCCCGAAGTAACTGGGTGCCACGATCAGAAGCCTGGTCGGCCGCCATCCGGGAAAAGTCGAGGCCCAGCTGTACCGTGTTGACGGCTGCCCTGGACAGACAATCCGCGACCACGTTGTCCTTGCCAGCGATGTGTCAGATGTCTGTGGTGTATTCAGATATGAACGACAGCTGGCGCTGTTGCCGCGCGGACCACGGCTCGGACAACTTCGACATGGAGAAGGTGAGCGGCTTGTGATCGACGAAGACCGTGAACTCACGGCCCTCCAGGATGAAGCGGAAGTGGCGGCTAGACAGCCAGACAGCAAGGAGCTCCCTGTCGAACGTGCTGTACTTGCGCTCCCGAGGGACCAACCGGCGGCTGAAAAAGGCGAGTGCCTGCCACGCACCTTCGACGCGCTGCTCCAAAATGGCCCCGACGGCAAAATCGGATGCGTCAGTAGTGAGGGCGATCGGGGAATCCGGGCGCGGGTGGGCCAACAACGACTTTCGTCTCTTCAAAAGCCTTGACTCTCACATCCGTCCAGTCGACCGCACGGTTAGGAGCCACACCCTTAAGTGCGTCGTAAAGCGGGTGCATCACATGGGCAGCGTGGCGGATGAACCTGTAGTAAAGAGTCACCATCCCGATGAACTCGCGGAGACCCCGGGGTCGAGGAAAAGCGGCAACAGCTTCCACTTTTGCCGGGAGCTGGGTGGCGCCGTCCTCGTTGATGAGGTGGCCGAGGAATTGGATGGAGGGCACACCAAAGACACATTTAGCTTGGTTAATAATCAGTCCAGCCTGGCTGAGCTTGGAGAAAAGCTGCCGGAGGTGTGAAAGGTGTTCTCCGATGGAGGAGCTGGCCACTAGGATGTCATCCAAGTAGACGAAGAGGAACGGCATGTCCCGAGAACAGAGTCCATGAGACGCTGAAAAGACTGGGCCGCGTTTTTAAGGCCGAATGGCATCCTGAGAAACTCGAACAGTCCAAAAGGTGTTATCACAGCAGTCTTAGGCACATCGGCGGGGTGTACCGGAACTTGGTGATAGCCCCGTACCAAATCCACCTTGGAAAACACCTTCGCACCTGCCAGGTGGGCAGAGAAGTCCTGCATGTGCGGGACCGGATAGCGATCGTGCGTCGTGGCATCATTGAGGCAGCGATAGTCTCCACACGGTCGCCAGCCGCCGTCCGACTTCGGAACCATGTGGAGAGGCGAGGCCCACGGGCTGTCCGAACGACGAATTATGCCAAGGCGTTCCATGTTGGCGAATTCGGACTTAGCTGTGGCCAATCTATCAGGGTTGAGGCGTCGGGCCTTAGCGTGAACCGGCGGGCCTACGGTCTCATTGTGGTGCTCGACCCCATGCTTGGTAGAAGTGGCTGCAAATGTAGGCGTGGTCAGGCTGGGGAATTCTCCAAGAAGCCGCGTGAACACGTCGTCATCTGAGAGCGGGCTGGCGAGGCCCTCAAACGTCTCCACATCACACCTACAAGCAACAGTGGAAAACGTCACAGCATCCAACAGGCAGCCATTTTTAACATCCACCAGTAGACTGTGGGCACACAAAAAGTCCGCGCCTAGAAGGGGAAAAGAAATGTCCGCAGTGACAAATCCCAAGTGAATCGGCGCTCCCCAAAACATACATCCACTGTCTTAGTGCCGTAGGTCCGTATAGGTGCATCGTTGGCCGCTGACAGGTGCGGGCCGTGAGTGCCCCCGGCAGCATCTTCAACCGAGGCAGGCAACACGCTTCTGCGGGCGCCAGAGTCACAAAGGAATTTGAGTCTGGAGAGGGTGTCCATGACAAACAGCAGCCGGCACTGTGCGCCCCCACTCACAGCTGCAACTGAGTGGAGGCGTTGCCGTTTTCCGACGCAACAAAGGAGCAAGGGGCGCGGCACCTCTTCGCCTTGGTTCCAAAACGTGCGTGAAAATAGCATAAGTCAGGTGCTGATCGGCCATCCACGGCAGCGCGTGCCCTATGAGGTGCCGTTGCGACCGCCGGGACTGGGAAGGTGCGTGCAGAGGGCAAGACATCGTGGTTGTAACGCTGGGTGGCCAGGAAAAAACGGTCAGCTTCCTCCACCAGAGCACGTGGCTCGGAGATGGTAGTGTTCGCTAGCGCTGTCTGGACATGAGGAGGCATGTGGCGCAGAAACAGTTCAATAAACAAAAAGTTCGGCTCCTCCGCGCCAAGCAGGTTCAGCCTTTTTTCCATTAGCTCGGACGGCTTACTGTCCCCCAGGCCCTGGATGGCGAAAAGGCGTCGAGCCCGTTCCGGCCGTGACAGCTCGAAGGTCTTAAGGTTGTACGCTTTGAGCCCCGCGTACATATCCCGGGGGAGAGGTGATAAAACTCACGGCTCTGGCCGCCGTGGAGCTCCCGAGCGCGGACACGATGTGGTAGTAGCACGTGGAATCGTCCGTAATTCCCCGGATGGCAAACTGAGCTTCAGCTTGTACAAACCACGTCGCTGCGGCCGACTCCCAAAACTCCGGTAACTTGAGATCAGCGGAGTTCGCCATGTCGCTCAATTCGATCAAATTATCAGCCTCGGAAACGGCAACGAGGTGGATGTCGGGGTCACCAATGTAGCGAGTAGTGACGGGAGTCGGAGGCGGAGTGTTGAAGTCCGGAGCCAAAGACTGGCGTTTTATTGACATCAGCTTCTCAGTGTTAACAGCAACAACAACTCACAGGCTCACAGACCTACCAACATTTTGTTCTTTTACCCTTTCATCCTTTCATCCCATCCAACTCCTCCTTGGTCCCAACGTTCCGTGGGTGAATTATGTTCTCATCACCACACAGTAAACTTTATTGTTGGTTGAAACCTCTTGCGGCTTTTCTGCTATATCTTTTTTTTTCCCTTCTCCGGTTGAGTTTACATTATGGGCACAAGCCAGTTCCGAATACTGTAAATTCCAAGGAATTGGCAAATTGTGATTTTGTCATTTCATATACCACGAAACTGGTTACATTACAGTGTGTGCGTATCAACCTGCGTCAGTCCTGAATATTTCTGCTTTAATTTTATACCTACACAGCGGTATAAAATAATATTTAATATTGAAATTAAAAATAAAAATACCCCAAAAATTTTTCGCTCGTGCCCTTACGGGCGCTCGCATATGTGAGTCTTCAGCATGTCCACTACAAAAACTCACCGCTCGCCACTGAATGAACCTTTTCAGATCTAAAACTATTTCACTATAAATTTACTTCTTTATTTTTAACATTTCATTTCTGTCCCATGTGTTTGTGCCGTATGTCACATGACAGTGTTACAGATGTGACAGATTAGCAGAGACAAGATTTGACAAAATTGTATCATTTTCATCGTTTTTGTTCATGAACTAAAACGTTGATAGATTTTAGTCCACAAGTGAAGCAGATTTTCATCTCGTCTTCATTACAGTAGTTGACGGAAACGCATACTGATTTCGTCCCAGTTATTGTTTATTAATGAGAGTTTTAGTCTAGTCTAGTCTAGTTTTAGTCCGGTGCGTTGACGAAATGATTTTTGTTGACTTTTCGTTGATAAAAATGAACATTAGTTCTAATCTTGTGAAGTCTTGATCGTGCACATTGCAGGGGGATCCAGGAGGCCTGGGAGCAGCAGGAGATAAGGGGCCCAAGGGAGAGAAGGGCTACCGGGGCATCCCAGGACGTTTTGGAAGTCCCGGTCTCAGCGGTGAAAAGGTTTGCCATTCAGTTCACCAGTCACAAATGTTCCCAGACTAGTTTTGTAATTGTTTCTCAACAGGGGGACGGAGGCACGCCAGGCACCCCCGGCACACCCGGCCTGAATGGACTCGCCGGACGGAAGGTAAAATTGTCACCTTGGCTTGGTGCTAATGAGCAACGCAGAATGCCAGAGATGTGCTAACCAATAGCATCAGTGTTGTGGTAGTGGTCAAACCTTTTGCACAACAGAACACTCAAGTTGGAGCCAAACATGTGGACAGACAATTTAGCAGGACTCGCATGCTGATATTCCTTATCCTCTGCGAAGAGCTGACTGAGGCTCTGTCAGCATTATACTGGCCCCAGTCAAGTGCGCACACCTGAAAGACCAAGGAAAAATATCTATATATATATACATAAATATATATATATATATATATATATATATATATATATATATATATATATATATATATATATATATTGGGGGTGTGAATTGCCTAGTACCTGACGATTCGATTCGTATCACGATTCGCAGGTCACGATTCGATTCGACACCGATAAATCCCGATACGAATTTATAAGTCGATTGTTGCGATTTTATTTATTCAAATTTAGAAAATACTAATCAGTAAACTTGTAGAGTGTAAGATTTGTATGAAAATGTATTATTTATTTATCTGAAACTTCAGTCTTATACAGGTTGTAATCTGTTTCATGCTTGAACAGCATTAAAATAAAATATTAAGGCTTAATGTTCCGTTCATATAACATTCTTCCATGCTTAAGGTGTGAACCCTAACTCAAAGTAAGACGTTTTGTTGAATATTTTTCCATTAAAAATGGAAGTTTAAAAATCGATTCAGCCGCCTATTGAATCGATCCGAGAATTGCGCGATGTAGTATCGCGATATATTGCCGAATCGATTTTTTTAACACCCCTATATATATATATATATATATATATATATATATATATATATATATATGTATATATATACATTTATACAGTGATACCTCAGCTCACGAACATAATTGGTTCCCAGAAAGTGTGTGTAAGGCGAAAAGTTTGTCTTCCGAACATTTATTTCCCATAAGAAACCATTAAAATGAGAATAATCCGTTCCCAGGTCCCTATAAAACATAATTTTCTACTAAATAAGCCTTAAAACTACACATAAATATACCTTATTTTATGTATAATAAATGTGCTATTGTATTGTAATTAAAGAAATAAACTGTACTGTATAATAAAGTCGTTTTATTTACCTTTGTGATGGTAGTTCTTAAGGATGGTAGCAATGGTAGACTTACTTCATTCGCGAGCGTTTCACCACATAGAGTGTTTATGGAACGGTTGCCGCTCATTCGCGCTTTCGTGTTCACCGGAGCGGAGGAGGCGTGTCCCTTGGTGAACAAGGAAGTGGAGCACTGTAGCGAGTCAACAAAAAGTGAGCACCGCCAACTACTTTCACCTCTTTCCTGGGACTAAACAGCCGTGGCACTATTTTCTCCTTTTTTGAGGTACGTGATAGCACTTTCGCTTTTTTTAGTGGCGCGAACTCCATTGACTACAATGCAAACGCGCCGCCGAATCGCCGTCCCTCGCTTTTGGTGAGAACGTAGCATTAGGCTTAACACTAGCCTGTGGTGGGGTCTTTTTCGGTCCCATAATAGCAAAAGTACACTCAATATGGTCCAAAATGTCTATCAAATACAAACCGCGTCCGCACTAAAAGAAAGGGGGTGACGAACTGGGACGCCGTGAGCGTGCGTCAGCTTCTCGTGGCCGCCACCGTGGTGCTGTTCGACCGCGTGGTTTGGTTCGTCCGCCGAAAACTAGTTCGTCAGCAGAGATTATATGCTCGCGAATTTAATGTTCTTGAGGCGAAAAGTTCGTGAGCTTAAGCGTTCGTCAGCGGAGGTTTTACTGTACATATATATATATATATATATATATATATATATATATATATATATATATATATATATATATATATATATATATATATATATATATATATATATATATATATATATATATATATATTTATATATCATGTATGTATAATTCAATTCATAACGGTATGGTTTGGTGCTGTGCACTTTATTGATTGATTGAATTATTTTTTATTTTATTATCTGTTCTCATTGCTGCTGGACATATAAATTTCCCAGAGGGAGCCATCCCAAAGGGATCAATAAAGTCAAGTCTAAGTCTAAGTCTCAAGGCACGACTGCATTTATTTGAAATATTTTGTTCCATCAGGGCGACAAAGGCAACGCGGGCATCAATGGCGTCAGGGGTGACTCTGGAGAGAAAGGGGAAAAGGTTTGTTACATAAACAAAAACGGGATTTTTTGAAACATTGAGGCAAAAACGCCATAAGAATGAGGGATAGACCGATTATCGGCTGGGCTGATAGCATTTTGACCAATATTGCATCGGCCATTTTGAAGAATCATACGGCCCAAAATAGTTCCATTTAAAAAATGTGTTCAGGGGAAAAAGAAATAGAAAAAAATCAGGGAACTAATTATTTCAATTTTCATAGATGCTTCTGACCCTGGGAACGGTCTGTACCTTTAAAACTAGATGAGTAAAATTTTAATACTTCAGATATTTTGAAAGTTAAAAAAAAATTGTTTACTGTAGCAAAGTACATAATGCAATACTTGCAATGCAATATAACGTTAACTATTGCATTATATTTTTTCCCGTAGCTATTTCTCAATTTTTCCCACTGTTTTTCTGAGTAATTTTTCCTCTTGTTTTTCTGAATATTTTTTTCCTGTTTTTCAGAATATTTTATTTTATAACAGAAAAAAATTCAGTAAAACAGAAAAAAAATATTAAGAAAAACAGAAAAAAATGACTCAAAAAACAAAGCTCCCCCCAAAAAATGAGTAAAAAAAATAAATAAATAAATAAATAAAAATTTCTTCCAAGTGATTTCAATGCACTTCCGTAATAACACAATTGGATTGTGTTATATTGCAAAGTATTACATTATATTTCAATCTTAAATATTTTTGTCATGTCCCCTACCGGGCTCCGCTCCATAGTACACAATAGGGAGCTATTTACTTGAGTTTTTATTTAACTACTTTTGAAGACAGGCTACTGCTCCTGGAATACTCCTGAACTTTTTCTACTGGCTAAGTTTTTGTTTTTTTTAAACTCCAACATTTTACAAACCCTAAATGTTGTTTCATAAACATGCTTAACAATTAAGAATAAATATAAATAAGAGCTGGAGTTTATTTTTTTTTACATTTTTGATGCCAATATTTTCCCTTTTAGGGCGGTACGGTGATTGAGTGGTTAGCACGTCCGCCTCCCAGTTCTGAGGACTCGGGTTCGAGTCCAGGCTCCGGCCTTCCTTGGGTGGAGTCTGCATGTTCTCCCCGTGCCTGCGTGGGTCTTCTCCGGGTTCTCCGGTCTCCTCCCACATTCCAAAGACATGCGCGGCAGGTTAATTGGGCGCCCTAAATTGTCCCTAGGTGTGCTTGTGAGTGTGGATGGTTGTTCGTCTCTGTGTGCTCTGCGATTGGCTGGCAACCAGTCCAGGGTGTACCCCACCTACTGCCCAGAGCCAGCTGAGATAGGCTCCAGCACCCCCCCCCCCCCCCGCGTCCCTGGTGAGGAATAAGCGGTCAAGAAAATGTATGGATGGATGGATTTTCCCTTTTAGTGAAAATGAATATCGGTTATCAGCGTTCTTGACTACTAATAATCGATGTT